>NC_053397.1:174941531-175241531 GCF_905171765.1 Bufo bufo
CTGATTAATTTAGCAGCAGTATGTCTGGTACTAATGCTATACCGCTAACAAGATGTGCGGCAAACACTTAGGAAAGGGTGTTTCTACTGCAAATTAACGTGAACCATGACATTCAAATATGCAGCCTTTTACCAATCTCCAGAGCTGAAATACATTTTTTACGATTGTCTAATTTTTAGCTTTTGCTGCCACACATCGCGGCTATGCTACGTTTTTGCAACAGCATACCGGCAGTTATCGTGCATTTTCTTCCAGCAAAGGGAAAACACACAGCAAAACTAAATTACATTAATTACAAAATAGAGTTACATTAATTTAAAAGGGTTTTCCAAGATATTTTTACAGATGACCTATCAGTACCTACTGCGAGCACCAGATTTATCAAACTGATGTAAAAGAAAACTGACTTAGTTGCCCATAGCAACCAATCAGATCCCACCTTTTATTTTCTCAAGGAACTCAAAATGAAAAGAGGAATCTGATTGGTTGCTATGGGCATCTAAGTCAGTTCTACTTTACATTAGTTTTGATAAATCTCCCACTTTGCTTTTTTTTTTTTTTCAGTGTGAAAACTGACCTGCCATGTGGATTTTAAAATATGCAGCATATCAATTGTTTGTGTGGACTTTTTGTGCGGATTCCACCCTTTGCAATGATTGGGGCAACAACGCATCAAAATCTGCAAGTAATGCCTCATTCACACGTCAGTGTTCGATCAGTGTTTTCCATCAGTGATTTTGAGCCAAAACCAGGTGCGACTGTAAACACAGAACAGGTGCAGATTCAATATGTGAGAGAGAATCTAAATCGCACATCCTCATTACTATGCTTTTGATATAACAACGGTTTTAAATTTCAGCATGATAAAACATGGCTATACAGCACTATTATCAATCTATTGCTATGCACTATTAGGAGGCATTAGTATACAGTTTGATCAAAGAGCATAGGCTCACTTACCACGACAAGGTTGCCTCTTCAAGTGGGGAACTACTCTAACTTTGGCGCGGCACTGGGCGGCGACTATCGCGCCCCCACACCGCTCCAGCAGGCAATGGGACCCAGCAGCCGCACGGCGGCCTCACCGTGCGGCAGAGCCACCTAGGCCCCATCACTCCACCAGCACAGCACAAAAGCAGCGACGGCCACCGCCCAGCACCGCATAATGTGAACAGGTGCAAAGAGCTCACCTGTTCACAGCCTCTCAGGAACACCAACTGAAAGGTGGTAGGAATTTATAAACCCTTTGCAGACTTCTGCTAAGTAAAAGCACCTGAGCCGAATGGGGAGGAAAGTCTATACAATGTATTCAATATGTGAGAGAATCTAAATCGCACATCCTCATAACTATGCTTTTGATATAACTGTTTTAAATTTCATCATGATAAAACATGGCTATACAGCACTATTATCACAGGAACAGATCTTTCCCTTATACCTTATGTCTGCGGAGGCTCCAGTCCTGGTTTTGGCTCACAATTACTGATGGAAATCACTGACCAAAACATTGACGTGTGAATGAGGCTTATCTAGGATGGCCAGACGTCCGTTTTCTGGCTCTCTGTCCGGCACAGGGCCTGGACGGATGCAGGGATGTCCTCCCTTTCAGCAGCTCACGCTTAGACAGCAGCATTGCGCTGCAGCAACACATTAACTGATTGAGGCTTCTCTCACCTCCAGTCGGTCCCTAGCAGTGAACACATGCGGGCTGCCATCTTTAGTAAGGTAGACTCACAAGTCCGGCGATGTACAGGTAAGCCCTTACCTGTGCCGGGAGTCGGTCTGAAATCAAATGCAGCCACCTGGAGCAGTCAGTTCCGAGAACAGCCACCGGGGGCCTTCATCGGGCTGTTCTTGGAACTGCCTGCTCCCGGTGACCACATTTGTTTCAGACCGGCTCCCTGCACAGGTAAGGGCTTACCTGTGCATCGCCGGACTTGTGAGTCTACCTTACTAAAGATGGCAGCCCGCATGTGTTCGCTGGCGAACTGACCATCACTGTTCCCTAGAGCCGGCGGGGACATGGTTCCCTGTGGCTGACTGAGGGGGAGAGAAGCACTCCCGGCCCCAGTGCAGCTCACCTCACCATCTTCCAGGTCTATTTATTTTTCCCCTTCCCCGGCAACTGGCTGAGTGGCTCGCGGACTTGGGTGCATGGCTTGGCTGACTAAGGGGCACGGCTACAGTGTCCGGCTTTTGAGGGTGCAGCAAATGGCCACCCTGGGCTTAACACATGTGAGTTTTGTTGTGGAAATACAGACAAATCTGTGTGAAAAACCGTATGGTATTTCTGTTTTGTAACCCCTATCTATGTGCAGGTACTCTGAGGTTATCACCACACGGCGTGATGCGGTTAGACCTCAATGGGGGAAATAGGTTTCTGATACAGACCTGGCTCTTTCAACTTTTGTAATGACTTCGCCTGTTTTAAGTAGAGTCAACCACACATAAAACAAGCTTGCGCTCCTGACCGCATTGGCTATACAGTTGTTAAGCCGCCTGCGGTATATGTTTAACATATTTTACCACATCTATCATTATTTGAAGTTAATCAGTATGCTAAAGAGCCCCAAAAATCACAACAGTTCAAACAACAGTCCATATACGATCGCGGACAAAAACACACCCTAAAATGACAAGTGCAGCACAAAAACAGTGTAGCAGTGACGCCCTGTGTGCTTTAGCTAACGTTTGATGCAGCCAGATGTTACTTTAAAATCTATAGCAAAATATGAAGCACGATGCATACAAAGCTTTTTGGTTTGTGGAATTTTTTTCAATATGTAGTATGCTCTGAATAAGGCATGCTTTTAGTTGTTTTTCTCATATTCTTTGCTGTAGAACTTAAAATACGTACTCCATAAAAACAAATGTTACAAAATAAAAAGCACAAATAAAAATAGTTAAAAGGCATACAGTTTTTAAAAATGCTGCAAAAATATTTTGTGAACGAGGTCTTATTCCAGGATTTTAATGTTGATGGCCTATCCTCAGGATAGGCCATCAGTATCTGATTGGTGGGGATTCGACACCTGGCACCACCGCAGATCAGCTGTTTAGTTGTAGCTCTGGCGCCGTCACTAGTGTACTGGTAGGAGCTGGTAACTGCGGCACTATTAGCAGCTTTGTCCACTACACAGTGGATGGACCTGTGTAGTTCCAGGGCCAGCTTCCAGCCCCAGGGCTACTCAAAAACCCAGACCCCCAACGATCAGATACTGATTGCCTATCTTGAGGATAGGCCATGAATATTAAGTCCCAGAATGCCCCTTTAAAGGAGTTCTCAGAGAATTTTTAGCAAGTGTCCGCAACCTTCCTCTCTAAACAGAATTCATACTTACCTGCTCTGTGCCGCTCCTGTCCTCCGCTCGGCCTCCGCTGTATCCTGTCCCCACAATGTTGACAGTTATTGGCTGCAGCGGAGCATGTGACTATGCACATACTGCTCCAGATGTTAACACTGCGGGGATGGGAACATGGACACAACGGAGGCCGAGCAGAGGCCAGGAGCAGCGGGGAGCAGGTGGGTATGAATCTGCTTACAGAGCAGGTTGTGGGCACTTGCTAAAAACTATTATTCCCGGAGAACCCCTTTAGGCTAGGTCTACACGACGACATGTGTCGTGCGACATTGGGCACAACTACACTGCAACATTTGTCGCACCAATGTCGCGCTACAGTTTTTATAATGACAGTCTATGGTGTCGCACTGCGACATGTGACATGCTGTAACTGCGATGCGACAGTCGCAGAAAAATCAATTTCGAATGGATTTTTTGCGACTGTCGCAGTCGCAGCATGTCGCAGTGCGGCACCATAGACCAGTGATGGCGAACCTATGGCCCTCTATGTGGGCACCCACGCCCTGGAAAAAGTCTATGGCATAGCAATATGCTTTAGACTTTTCCTGCCATTCATCATCCCCAGGACACACTATGAACAGCACAGGCAGCGCATTAAATGTAGGCTATTAATCTATTATAGATAAATGATAAAGGACTTGAAAGATATATTATATTGGTATTTAGGTTAAATTGCCGTGTCGGCACTTTGCGATAAATAAGTGGGTATTTGGTTGCAGTTTTGGGCACTTGGTCTCTAAAAGATTCACCATCACTGCCATAGACTATCATTATGAAAATTATTGTTCGACAAATGTCGTCGTGTAGACCTAGCCTAAATCTACAATAAAATTGAATTTCTTAGAAACATCATGACACTATTGGAAGTATCCTCTGTTTTCTGACTCGCACCTACATACACACTGTATACTGGGAATGGCTAAGATTTTTATTTCCTTAACTTCATTTAGTAAATGGCAGAGATTTCCTTTGTAATTAATCAATATTTTTTTCAATCTTCGGCTCCAATTTTAATTTACATCCAATTTTAATTTTCTTTTCAAAATGCTTTATCACTGACTATATTTCTCTTTCATGTTCCTCTGTTCTTCCTTATGACCCACACTCTGACTCTCTCTATGCACAGTAGCCGGATTTACTAGGGGGCCTTTACACGTTGCGAAATATTCCGCAACAAAATCCACAACATAAACCTATCCTCTAGGTTAGCCTAGTATGGGAATGAAAAGTGTCAATACCTGCATATTAATTATATACCTGAATATTAATTCCGCAGCGGAACAAACTCAATGTTTTGTTGCGGATTTCCTGTAGCTGAATGTCTCTATTCATTTCAATGGAGATGTAATCTGCACAGAAATGTGCGGATTACAGGAAAAAAAACCTACAAAATCTGCAGCATAATCCACAGCAAAAACGGCAACTTTGTAAAATCCGCACTTGAAGATTTTATTTTCCGCAAAGTGTGAGGCACCCTCAGGCCCCTTGCAGACGAGGGTGAGCGGATTAGGTCCGGATGCATTGTGGATGCGTTCATTGAAAAATGCGCAATTTTGCAAGCAAGTTCATTCAGTTTTGTATGCGATCGCATTCAGTTTTTACCGTGCAGGTGGAATGTGCATTGATAAAACTGAAGGTTTACAAACAACATCTCTTAGCAACCATCCGTGAAAAACGCATCGCATCCGCAAGCAATTGCGATTTTCACGCAGCCCCATTCACTTCTATAGGGCCAGCGTTGCGTGAATAAACGCAGAATATAGAACATGCTGCAATTTTCATGCAACGCCCAAGTGATGCGTGAAAACCAACGCTCACGTACACAGACCTATTGAAATGAATGGGTCCGGATTCAGTGCGGGCGCAATGCGTTCACATCGCGCTTTGCACCCGCGCGGAATACTCGCTCGTGTGAAAGGGGCCTTAATGTGTGCTAAATACATGTCTAAAGAGTGGTGCAGTTTGGCGCATCTAGGGTTTCTACTAGGGATGAGCGAGCGCTCCGTACATTATTAGAATGCATTGGCTTCGATGAGCCAAAGTTAATACTTCATGAAGTCTCGCGGGACTTCGCGTAATAACTTCATAAATTAATTTCTACTGTAAGAAACCATTTTCCGAACTCGGGTTTGGTTTCAAGGTACCACTGAGTTCGGGAAATGGTTTCATCCAAAGTCGATTCGCTCATCCCTAGTTTCTACACTTTGTTCTGACATACTCGACAAGGGTGCAGGCTTAGCTGAAAGGGGTGGAGCTTTGCAGGAAAGTAGAAGGGGCCTAAGATGCATCATTTTATCCCAAAATTGCACCACAATACTGGTAAGGCAACCAATAGTTGGTATAGTCAGAGAAAAATGTCTATCCCTGCACCAGATTTATCATCCAGCCTGAGCCCCTGTGATGAATCGGATGCAGGTCTAGACAGCCGGTCTGAGTATATGGCATCTATAGGATCAGTAAATGCTTTCACTGTGGACTGGAAGCCAGTGGGGCACATTTACTAAGACTGGCTTTTTATGTCTGTCTTAATTCTCCTCTTGCGCTTCCCTACGGTTGGTCTAATTTATGACGAGACGTGCGCTTCATCATAAATTAGGTGCGTCAATAGCAGTCCTTGCGCTTGGCGATAAAACTGCTTTTTTGCCAACATTTACGCCTGTTTCCAGTGGTAAATGTAAGTAAATTTGCTGGGGCTGGAGTCCAGACCCTGGCACAGCCACACCCACAACCTGCCCTTGGCCCACCCAACTGACGAACGTGGCATAAAAAAATGGCAGTGCAAGTAAATATTGTTGCACAGTCCCTTAATATAATCGCAAGTCCCTTAATAAATGTGCCCAGTCTCTGTAAGCATTCCTATGAGACTCACGTTGAGACTGTCTTAGGAATGCCTAGTGAGACTGACTTCTGCTCCACAGACTCCACACCAGGGAGAACCAGAGTGTTGGTCACGTGGTACGACAGAGGAACGGAGGCTGATAAGTCAGGAGTAAAGCTATCTATAAGATTAACAGCACTACTATTTAGTTGATGTACATGAGTGCCTTTTTAAAGGGGTATTCCGGTAGGTAAAGTTACCCCTATCCACAAGCTAGGGGATAACAATCACACCGGTGGGGGTTCTACCGCTGGGCCCACTACCGTTCATAAGAACAGGAGCCCATACCCCCTGCAGGCCCCCTGCTGCTCCCCTGAAATGATTGGAGCAGTCAGTCGCACATGCGCGCCGCGGCTCTATTAATCTCTATGGGAATTCCGGAGATAGGTGAGTGCTGTACTCTGCTACCGTATCTCCTGAACTTCCATTTAAATGAATGGAGCGGCCACACGCATGTGCAATCGGCCGCTCCAGTCATTTCAGGGGAGCAGCATGAGGCCTTCATTATTTTCAAAAGGTCAGGAAGACCAATAAGGCCTTAACATTACATGTGCTTTTTGCTACATATTAAAACATAACTTTTATTGTTGCTTGTAAATATAAACATCTACTGACTAAGGGAGCATTCACGCTTGCATTAAACTTTCCGGTATTAAGTTCCGTCCTCGGGGCTCAATACCAGAAAAAAACTGATCAGTTTTATCCCCATGCATTCTGAATGGAGAGCAATCCGTTCAGTATGTCTTCAGTTCAGTCACTGAACGGTTTTTGGACAGAGAAAATACTGCAGCATGCTGCAGTATTTTCTCAGTCCAAAATTCCGGAACACTTGCCGGAATGCTGGATCCGGCATTATTTTCCATTGAAATGCATTAATGCCAGATCCGGCCCCAAGTGTTCTGGCAAAACTGATCTGGTTTTGCGGTCTGCGCATGCGCAGACCCTTTAAAAATGTGAAAAAGATAAATACCGGATCCGTTTTTTTGGGGATGACAACCGGAGAGACGGATCCGGTATTGCAATGCATTTGTGAGACGGATCCGCATCCGGATCCGTCTACAAATGGTAACCTTTTGCATACAGATTGCCGGATCCGGCAGGCAGTTCCGTCGTCTGCCGGAATCCAACAACGCAAGTGTAAAAGTAACCTAAATAAAAATATCTAAAATTATCAGCTGTGTCACCTGGTTACTTTTGGTCAAGTGTATTTGTAACACTGTTATCTTCACAGTGTAATGTAGTAATTGCAGGGATATAGTGAGCTGTATGCGTACTTTGCTAGTCTCACTCCTTCTCTGTCCCAGTGCTACCTAGAACATCTACGCAAGGCCGGCGCAAGTTTTTTTTTATAGTAAGGCGGCGGGCCCTCCCTCCCACCGGGCGGCTGCCGCACTGCCCGGGCTGGTGCGTCTATGATTGTGCACCGCCCGGGCGCAGCCTGAAGAGAGGGACCGACAGGAGGGAAGCGCCTCTAGTGTAGCGTGGCCGAGCTCTTTTTGGTCCGTGGTACAGGAGCATTTGTTTCCTGTACCCGGCCGGACTGTACACTTCCTTTCAGTCCGGCCGGGTACAGGAAACAAATGCTCCTGTACCACGGACCGAACAGAGCTCGGCCACGCTAAACTAGAGGTGGGGGGGAATGAGAGTGACCAGGGAGGGGGGGGAGTAAATGAGAGTGACAAGGGAGGGGGGGGGAGTAAATGAGAGTGACAAGGGAGGGGGGGAGTAAATGAGAGTGACAAGGGAGGGGGGGAGTAAATTACAGTGACTAGGGAGGGGTCGGAGTAAATGAGAGTGACGAGGGAGGGGGGTAGTAAATGAGAGTGACAAGAGAGTGGGGGGGAATGAGAGTGACAAGGGAGGGGGAGAGAGTGACAATGGGCGGGGTGAAAAAGAGAGTGACAAGGGAGGGGGGATAAGAGTGACAAGGGAGGGAGGGGGGAGAAGAGAGTGACAAGGGAGGGGGGATAAGAGTGACAAGGGAGGGAGGGGGGAGAAGAGAGTGACAAGGGAGGGGGGATAAGAGTGACAAGGGAGGGAGGGGGGAGAAGAGAGTGACAAGGGAGGGGGAGAGAGTGACAAGGGGCAGGGTGAGAAAGAGAGTGACAAGGGAGAAGAGGGTGACAAGGGGGGGGAGAAGATAGTGACAAGGGGGGGAGAAGAGTGACAAGGGACGGAGGGGGGGAGAAGAGAGTGACAAGGAACGGAGGGGGGGAAGAAGAGTGACAAGGGATGGAGGGGGGGGGAAGAGAGTGACAAGGGATGGAGGGGGGGAAGAGAGTGACAAGGGAGGAGGGGGGAGAAGAGAGTGACAAGGGAGGAGGGGGGGAGAAGAGAGTGACAAGGGAGGAGGGGGGGAGAAGAGAGTGACAAGGGAGGAGGGGGGGAGAAGAGAGGGACAAGGGAGGAGGGGGGGAGAAGAGAGTGACAAGGGAGGAGGGGGGGAGAAGAGAGTGACAAGGGAGGAGGGGGGGAGAAGAGAGTGACAAGGGAGGAGGGGGGGAGAAGAGAGTGACAAGGGAGGAGGGGGGGAGAAGAGAGTGACAAGGAAGGGGGGGGAGAAGAGAGTGACAAGGAAGGGGGGGGGAGAGAGTGACAAGGGGGGGAGGGGAAGAAGAGTGACAAGGGAGTCCCCAGAGCCAGACCAAGAGCCAGACTGCAGCCAGAGACCAGATCATCTTATTGTCCTGGTGGTAAGTAGACAATGCAATATGTTTATTATTTAATTGTTTAGTTATTAATACTACATTGGAAACTAATTTACCTCACATTAAGGCTCCATTCACACGTCCGCAACGTGTTTTGCGGATACACGGAGCTGCGGATCCGCAAAACACGGAAAGCGGCAATGTGCGTTCCGCATTTTGCGGATCGCACATTGCCGGCACTAATAGAATATGCCTGTTCTTGTCTGCAATTGCGGACAAGAATAGGACATGTTCTATTTTTTTGCGGAACGGAAGTGCGGACCCGGAAGTGCAGATCCGCAATTCCCATAGAAGTGAATGGGTCTGTAATTCTGTTCCGCAAAATGCAGAACGAAATTGCGGACGTGTGAATGGAGCCTAAAAGGACACTATAGTCCCAGAACCAGTACAGTTTAATGTAGTGGTACTGGTGTCTATAGCCTGTTCCTGCAGAGAAAAGACACTGTGCAGTACTGGTGGTAAAGGAGCACTATAGTGCCAGGAAAACAAACTCATTTTCCTGGCACTATATAGTTGTTAGGAGTGGGGCACCCTCTTGTCCCCCTCTCACTGGGCTGAAGGGGTTAAAACCCCTTCAGCCACTTACCTTTCTCCAGCGCCGGCACTGGGAACTCTTTCCCCGATCCTCCTCTCAGCTGTGAATGCGCATGCGCACGCATTCAAAGCTATGTTCCGCGTCTTCCCACTGTAATTTTCACAGTGAGAATCGCGGAAGCACCTCTAGCGGCTGTCAGGGAGACGGCTACAAGAAGCTTGATTAACCCTAAGGGAAACATAGCAGTTCTTTTAATTTAAATGCTGAGAAAGGGGTGGAACATATGTGATGTCATGATATGGGCAGGGGGGGGGGGGCGGCAATTTTTATCTTGCCTAGGGCGGCAAAAATCCTTGCACCGGCCCTGCATCTACGTCCTACTATTTCCTAATAACCAGACCACCTGCTGCCTAAAACAACTTTAAACATTGCCCCCCGACAGGTTTCGCCAGATGACCTGGCGTCTTCAGAGGATCCGGGCAGAACGTGTTCGGAAGGGGGCGGGGATGATCTTTTTAATCCTCTGTTCGTGACCTCACTAATCTAATAGCGTATCGCTAGCTACAATGTTTTCATGTATGCCGGTAAATTCACTAAATTCCTCTCCTCCTGGCTGACCTGATACCTTTCGCTTCACTTCTGCTGGCTGCTGCGCATGATCCCGGACTTTAACATCGCGCTCTGTCTAGTCGCTCAGTGCGCATGTTTTGGGACTTTTCTTTACTAGAAGTACGCCCTGCATGATTCTGGACTTTGCTTCAATATGCTTCTTTTAGATATACTGCGCATGTCTATAGACTTTGACTCTCTTTTTTAAGAAAGGCTAGCTAGTCCATAGGTCCCATAAGATTGATTTTCTGTTATTGTATAGCTCTAATATTAACTTATACAGAGTTCTACTATTCATTTTAATTCATATCTATGAATTATTGATTTTTTATCCCATCGTTTTTAGCTTATCTTAATACCTATTTTAGTCATGATTCATTTATCACACAGGCTATATTTTTTCTAATATTGATGCTTATATTTTATTTATTTGCTGAGAAATATGAGGATACTTTTATTAAACCTATTCTATTGGCTATATTGTTCTTAAAAATCATGTATTTTTTAAAGGGTAAAAAAGAGTATATTTTTAAAAATGTATATTTTTTATTATTTTTCCTCATACCATTATTTTCAATTAAACTAGTGATTTTCCTATCCACTTTTTGTACCTGAATTTTTCCTTATTCTAAATCATAAATTATTACTTTTATTTAATTAGCCTAGTGATGTATATATAAAAAAAAAATCATGCTATTAATTAATGGATTGTCCATATTTTTAAGTTGTAACATTTCTTTTATTATCATTCCGCCTGCTTACTTGTCTTGGGTATCTTTTATCTATGGGTTATTCATATATGCTCCTTTATTATCATACCTCATAACGATAATAACATATTGTAGAGGATAAGTAGATTATAGCTTTACAATCTTTTATTATTATTTTCTAGCCCTTGGTGAGGATTAGGGAGTTATTATTATAGGGTCTATTATGATATAGGCCATAGGTCTATTATAATATACATCTCATCCGCCCCTAGTTTTTATTGTCATCATATTCTTCAAGTCATGTAGGGTTAATATTACTCATATAGTGCTCTAGAGTATTCTTGTGAAAAAAGAGGCCGTCTATGTCAGAGAAATTGGATAGGGAGAGATTACTTCTCTCAATTCGTCATACTTACCTGGCTCTCCGCGCCACTCCTGGTCCCCGCACCGCCGCTGCTGCTTCTCCCCGATTTTCATCCGTGCATGGGGGGAAGCAGCAGTGGCGGTGCGGGGACCAGGACCGGCGCGCGTATATTCCCTGTGAGGGGCCCAGCACATGGGGGGGGGGGGCAGTTTATGATATTGGATAACCCCTTTAATGTACAGCCGTACTGCATTTCCACACTTACCCTACTGTGTTTTCTAGGGTAAGAAGACCACCTGTTCCTGTAACGAGAAGTTTACTGTAAGTACCGTACATTTAATTTTTTTTATGCTTTGTTAGAGTCTGGTTGGTGGAGATTTATCACCATGGGGATCATTTACTAAAGACTAGCATTTCATACTTCAGTCTTAATAAAATGCCCGCTGGTTAACATGTGACCAATTTATTAAGAGGTGTACACACCCCAAACGGAAACCTAGGCCATTTAGCAACTGGCGTAGACTTCACTGATAATTTGCGCCGGTCTCTGGCGTAAATTACAGTAAATGTGTCAGGCCGCAGTGGCCCCACCCTTTTCACTAAGCCCTCCCACTTTTTAAGAGAACACTGTTAAAAACTAAAAAAATTGGCAATTTTTTACGCACAATGTCATTTCACAATTTTTTTTTACTTTTGTATACATTTAGTAAATGACCCCCCCACCCCCCAGTTAGTACAATGGAAAATTGGGGTAGTTATCCATAGCTGCCATCGAGATTGATACGTTCTTTTTTGAAAGTACCTCTGAAAAATTGCAGCTAGAATCTGATTGGTTGCTGTTGAAAAATGCTACAACTTTTGCAACAGTAGTGATATGATGTCATCTATAGAGCGGCTGTCATTGGTTGTCACTAGAGATGAGCGAATTTCATATTTAGAAATTCGCTCACGCTTCGTTTGGTGGTAAAAGCAGAATTGCGTTATGGATTCCGTTACCACGGACCATAACGCAATTCTATGACGGAATGCATAACGGAATTCCTTTAGAGGCATTCTGTTATTCATTCCGTCATAATAGAAGTCTATGGGCTGCAAAACCAATCCATCCCGTTTCCGTTATGCAGGGGAGTCCTCTCCTGCATAATGGAAACGGGACGCAATTCTGCTTTTATCACCAAACGAAGCGTGAATGAATTTCATAACATGAAATTCGCTCATCTCTAGTTGTCGCACAACCTGTATCTGCTGATAGTTAACCAGGTCTTGTTCCAATTATATAGGAATCAGTGGCTAGAATAATAATGCATTAGGGCTCATGCACACGACAGTATTTTTGCGTTCAGTATACTGGCGGTTTTTTGAGTTCAGTATGCGGTACATATACTGAGCCATTCATTTCAATGGTTCAGCAAAAAAAATAACTGAAGTGTCTCCGTGTGCATTCCGTTTCAGTATTTCCGTATTTCTGTACCGTGAAAAGATAGAACATGTCCTATTCTTGTCCGCAAATCACGGTGCTTGGCTCCATTCAAGTCAATGGGTCCGCCCAAAAAACGGAACACATACTGAAATGCATCCGTATGTCTTCCATATCCGTTCCAGGGGTTATGACCACCCTGCAATCCATCAGCAGTGGTCGTGCTTGCACACTATAGTTGAAAGCACCAGCCTATGCACACTCTCACGGTCTCGGCACCTTTTCCTATAATGTACAGGCACGACCACCGTTACTGAATTACAGGGTGGTCATAACCTCTGGAAACAAGCAGTGTATAATGTGATGGAAAAATGATTCAAGCCAACAAAGGGGGCAATATGGATAATGAGAATACATTCGTAAGTGCCTTGTATTAACTTTCTCTACATGATAAATGTAATTTGCTGAAGTGACACAACCGCTTTAATGGTGCCTCCTTAGGGGTTGTCCAGGATTAGAAAAATATTGCTGCTCTCTTCCAAAAACAGCCCCACACCTGTCCACGGGTTGTGTCTGGTACTGCAGCTCATCTCCTTTTAAGTGGATGGGGCTGAGCTGTAATACCATACAGAACCTGTGGACAGGCGTGGCACTGTTTTTGGAAGAAAGCCACCTTTCTTTTTTAGTTCTGGACAACCCCTTTAACTTTTGACGCTATTTGTGATTTCTTAATATATCCTTCATCCCTGCCTCAACAGTTCATTCAATGATTGGAAGCTTTGGGGGAAGGATATATAATTTCCCATATAACATTTCATTATGGTGTTCTAGATCCGCAGCCGCAAATTTATGACGGTGCTGATTGCATATTATTCTGTCTAATCAGCCGCACATTGTATTCATACAGATGGAAGGTTTATGCAGATTGTACAGTACATATAGTACACAGCATTATACAGACTTATTCTAAAAATGAATTCCCTGACAATATGAGCCATTAACAGAAATCTGATTGCGTAGACAAACGTTGTTTCCATGAACGCACTTAAAGTCACCTAGAAATGGGCGATTATCACACCTGCCTCTGTACAGCGGTGGTGTCCTTCTTATCCTAATGTCTTATCATTACCTATGTAAGTGAAATGGTGCTGTGCAGTCATTAAAGGGCTATCCTCAGAAGTCTGACACCCTGCACCACACCAATCAGCTGTTCTGCAGTATCGTCAGTGCTGGAACTACACAGCTCCGTCCATTTTGCATCGAATGGAGCTGGTTACTGCAGTGGTGCACCCCTTGAGGTCCATGGGAACAGTGCTGCAGTTACCAGCTCCATCCACAACACACTAGACAGAGCCGTGTAGTTTGGGGTGTCGAACCCCCACCGATATTGATGGCCCAGTGCTAACCACTATGCTGTTTCCTATCCTATGGAGGCAGTATGGTGGCTCAGTGGTTAACACTGGTGCATTGCAGCACTGTGGTCCTAGGTTTGACTCCAACATCTGCATGGAGTTTGTCTTTGCATAGGTTTCCTCCCACAGTCCAATGACGGGGAATTTAGATTGTGAGCTCCACTGGGGCACATCGAGTGATGCTAATGTCTGTAAAGCGCTATGGAATATGTTAGCGCTATATAAGTGAGTAGAACAAAGAAAATCCTGAGGGTAGGCTGTCAGTAGTAATATCCTGGAATCCCCCTTTAACATGAATGTTCTTATATTGTAAGTGGAACACATGCTTAACATGAATTAAGTTGTAGAGAAACGCAAAATCGAAGAAAAAAATGATTCGTTTTGAGCCCCATTGGGGACAGCCTGTTGGTAATGTCTGTAAAGCGCTGCGGAATATAGTAGTCGCTATATAAGTGCGTATAATCAATAAATAAGTGCGTATAATAAATACATTTTTTCACAAAAATATGGTTAACTCTTTCAGCCCCAGAAAGTTTTTTTGCTTTTGCATTTTCATTTTTCACTCTCTGACTTTCTAGGGTGATAACTTTTTTTATTTTTCTGTTCACATAGCCGTATGAGGGCTTGTTTTTTTTTAAAGGGACAAGTTGCGCTTTTCTAATTCCACCATTTACAGTGCCATCCACATATCCCCCTCCCCATAACAGTGCCATCCACAGATCCCCCTCCCCATAACAGTGCCATCCACAGATCCCCCTCCCCATAACAGTGCCAACCACAGATCCCCCTCCCATAACAGTGCCATCCACAGATCCCCCTCCCATAACAGTGCCATCCACAGATCCCCCTCCCATACCAGTGCCATCCACAGATCCCCCTCCCATAACAGTGCCATCCACAGATCCCCCTCCCATAACAGTGCCATCCACAGATCCCCCTCCCCATAACAGTGCCATCCACAGATCCCCCTCCCATAACAGTGCCATCCACAGATCCCCCTCCCATAACAGTGCCATCCACAGATCCCCCTCCCCATAACAGTGCCATCCACAGATCCCCCTCCCCATAACAGTGCCATCCACAGATCCCCCTCCCCATAACAGTGCCATCCACAGATCCCCCTCCCCACCGCTCACAGGAGTATACATTTTAAACTGTAATCCTAATCCATATCCTGCAACTTTAACTTTAAATCAGCGCTCATCTCTAGTCTTTACTATCTTACTTTCAGCTAGTCAGCTCCAGTAACAGGCAGTGCGGGCGGTGCTTACTCACTGACGTCACGCGCCTGCACCGCCTAGTGGGAGGAGCAGGCGCCTGACGTCAGTGAGCGAGCGCCGCCCGCATTGCCTGCTGTTACCGGAGCTGAGTAAGAATCTAGTAATGAGTTATGTTAAATCTGCAGGCAGATTAGGATTACAGTTTAGAGTTTATAAATATATGTGAGCAGCGGGGCCGGTGTAGCGCAGGAGAGTTAGAGCGCCAGCCGGCCCTGCCACTGCCAGCATAACATTAGGGGCACTGGTCAAAACATCCGGGACTCAAGTCCCGAATGTTTTGACCTAACGATGCCCCTGATTTAATTTTTTGTGGGAGGTGAAGAGACCAAAAATGGCGAAATTGGCCATTTTGACTTTTTGTCCATTTTGCCTTTGGCATATGGGAAATGTATTTTTATATTTTAATAGTAATAGTATGGGCGTTTTCACACGCAGCGATACCCATGATGTATAATTTTTTTATTGTTTACATTTTTTATTTACATTTTGAGGAAAGGGGGGGTGATTTGAATTTTTATATACTTTTTTATTTTTAAAAACAAATTTGTTTTTTTTACACTATTTTATAGTTCCCATTGGGAACTATAACAAGCAGTCACAGTAATTTCCCCGTCACTGCCCCCACACATTAATTTCCCCGTCACTACCCCCACACAGTAATTTCCCCGGCACTGCCCCCACACAGTAGTTTCCCCCACAGTAATTTCTCCCACACTGCCTCCATATAGTAATTTTTGCCACACTGCCCCATATAGTAATTTCCCTCACACTGCCCCCCACACAATAGTTTCCCCACACACAGTAGTTTCCCCCACATTGCCCCATATAGTAATTTGCCCCCACATAGTAATCCCTCTCATAATAATTCCCCCCCACACAGTAATCCCACCATAATATTTTGCCCCCACATAGTGCAATTTCCCCCCAATGTACTCTGTTCACATGTCCTCCTGTGTGTCCCCCATGTTTCCCAAGGTTGGCACATAAAATAAAAAATAAAAATAAAAGCTAAATATTCACCATTGTCCAGGTGTGCTATGGCAGGCGCGCACCCTCTTCGCTGTGCTGCGTCCCGGCACAGATGTGCAGTGTGACGTCATCACGCACGCCTGCGCCGGGATTTTCCTACCGCATAGGCCTCAGGCCTACTAGACCTGAAGCCTATGGTGGTGATCGGCGGCGGGGCATAGGAGCGCATAGTTCCCTGTGCTCAGGTATGTGAGTGTTCAGGTCGGCGTTGGGCCCCCCAGCAGTGGTGGGCCCAGGGCTGCCAACTCGAACGTCCCTATTGTAATCCGCCTCTGACTGGAAGGGGGCCCCTTTGGTGACGGGGGCCCAGGGCAATTGCACAGTCCCCCCCCAACGCCGGCCCTGGATATAACATAATAACAGCCTGGACAAGCTGGTAGCTTTAATCCTCTCCTCTTATACACCGTTCCTGTAAGGTCCTCTGATATTATATGATATCAGCCTGGACATGCTGGGAGTTGTAGTCCTCTCCTCTTGTACCCCCCTCCCTATAATGTCCTTTGATGTCAGATACTGTAGGTTACAGTTTCCATTCTGTGTCTTTTATCGTCACCCACTGTCCCAGATATGGTGTCCTCTCTTTGGGTGTTTTGAAAGTGGTCACACTAAGTCAAGTCCTTCCTGACCACTGGTGGCAATGGTGTTTTGTAAGGATAGTATTTAACCCTTTCCTAAAGGGGCATGTGGACAAGGAAGTTAAGGCTGCAGTGTCATTACACAAAGCAACATTACAGTTCTAATAACACATCCTATACCGGTAATTGCTCTTTGGTCATACTCTTGCCCTCTATGTGCTCCTCCGCAGTGGGCTTGGATTCTGCAATTTCTCTTGTGGGCAGCAGACTACTGTTCCCAACTTGCATTGCTATTCCAGACTGTTCTCCTCCCCCTGTGTTCCAGTGCTTGCTGAAGAGTAAATCTTATCCCTTTTTGTGCCCTTCATATTGTGCTTTCCTCACTGTTGATCCCCTCACATTATTTCCCATTTACAGCCTTCTATAACTTCCAGTGCTGGGACTGAGCATGCTCGACCAGTGAGCTGATGTTGAACTGCAGGTCGTAACTGTAGGCAGTGAGCTATAGACACCCCAACTCAAAACTTTTAAAGAGTTCCCTTGAAGTCTCACACAGTTTGAAAGGCCTTTAGAGAGTAACATTCCTCTTAATATTCTCTATATGAAAATTTTAAAATGAAAAGACTTGACCCATAGAATCAATTAATATTCTATATGTAGTTTGTGTATGCTATTCAATAAAAGGGATTTCCAGGACTGCAATACTGATGACCTATGCCATAAATATCACATCATTGGAGGTAGGACTCACTCCAGTCAGCTGATTGAATAGGTTGTGGCGCTTTATTTACAACTCAAGTGAATAGGGGAATTGGTGCTCTCTGGAGCACTGCAGCTTTTTCAATCAGGAGATTTTCAGACCCTACCCATTTGATATTGATTCTAGTCTTGGAAAACCCCTTTAAAAAAATCAAGCTGCTCTAAGGCTACACCAAATTCATTGACCTCCAGAGGGTTGCTGCCACTTGCCAGTGTACACAAACCATCAGTAGGCTTAGGCTACTTTCACATGTGCGCTTTCCCTTTCCGCTATTGAGATCCGTCATAGGCTTCATTGTCAATGGGGACAAAACTGAACAGAACGAAACTGAGTGCACCAGAATGCATTCCGTTCCGTTTGGCTGCGTCCCCATCGCGGACAGAATAACGCTGCAAGCAGTGTATTTCTGTCCGCGATGTGGTGCGGAGCAAGACGGATCCGTCATGACCTGACTCACAATGTAAGTCAATGGAGACGGATCAGTTTTCTCTGACACAAAAGAAAACTGATCCATCCCCCATTGATTTACAGTGGTTTTAGAGACGGATCAGTCTTGGCTATTTTAGAGATAG
The DNA here is from genome assembly GCF_905171765.1 of Bufo bufo. Taxonomy (NCBI): domain Eukaryota; kingdom Metazoa; phylum Chordata; class Amphibia; order Anura; family Bufonidae; genus Bufo; species Bufo bufo. The sequence goes on from NC_053397.1 coordinate 174,959,743, forward strand.
TACAACCAGATCCATTCAGAACGGATGCAGATGGTTGTATTATCATGATCGAAGCGTTTTTGCTGATCCATGTCGGATCCAGCAAAAACACTGGTGTGAAAGTAGCCTTAGGGCCCTTTCACACTTGCGTTCTTTTCTTCCGGCGCAGAGTTCCGTCGTCGGGGCTCTATGCCGGAAGAATCCTGATCAGTTTTATCCTAATGCATTCTGAATGGAGAGAAATCCGTTCAGGATGCATCAGGATGTCTTCAGTTCCGGAACGGAACGTTTTTTGGCAGGCGAAAATACCGCAGCATGCTGCGCTTTTTGCTCCGGCCAAAAATCCTGAACACTTGCCACAAGGCCAGATCCGGAATTAATGCCCATTGAAAGGCACTAATCCGGATCAGGCCTTAAGCTAAACGTCGTTTCGGCGCATCGCCGGATCCGACGTTTAGCTTTTTCAGAGTGGTTACCATGGCTGCAAGGACGTTAAAGTCCTGGCAGCCATGGTAAAGTGTAGTGGGGAGCGGGGGAGCAGTATACTTACCGTCCGTGCGGCTCCCCGGGCGCTCCAGAGTGACGTCAGGGCGCCCCACGCGCATGGATGACGTGATCACATGGACACGTCATCCATGCGCATGGGGCGCTCTGACGTCATTCTGGAGCGCCCCGGGAGCCGCACAGACTGTAAGTATACTGCTCCTCCGCTCCCCACTACTACTATGGCAGCCAGGACTTTAATAGCGTCCTGGCTGCCATAGTAACACTGAACGCATTTTGAAGACGGATCCGTCTTCAAATGCTTTCAGTTCACTTGCGTTTTTCCGGATCCGGCGTGTAATTCCGGCAAATGGAGTACACGCCGGATCCGGACAACGCAAGTGTGAAAGAGCCCTTAACCAGTAGATTTGCATCTAATATAACAAGCCTTAAAGTGTATCTGAGTAAAAATAAAAATAAAAGTTTGCACAATGGCTCTGCTTCTTTGTATAATCAAAAATATGAAGGAGCACTTATGTTTGGGTTTCCCTAAAGTTTATTAGCCATATTATACCCTGCTTCAGCTGCACAGCTAGATGCATTTCTCTCAGAAGTAGGGGGCATCTCCATTCTGCCAGCACTGTACTGTGACATCCTTTCCCTTACTTCCCACTAAGTTTGGTTTCAGTTCCGGAGCTCACAGAACAGATAAATCACGGCATTGACTTATTGGGGCATTGCTTTGGTAAAACGAGAGTAAATCGTGCTTTGGGAGCCTATAGAATTTGTCTAGCCTGTCGGCACTGCCTGGTTGTACACCTTTGTATTCTTTAGCATTGGGCAATCATTGCTATAGTTTGTTTGTGGTACTGAAATTTGTTAGTATTTAGTATGTTTTTAAAAACTAATAAGAAATCATTTTTAAATTTGCGGTGTTGGCCAAGACACCAGTCGCACAACCAAAATTCACTGTTTAGCAGTGTAGTCATTGAATTCAGTGACTCGCAATTTGCAGCAACCACAATCCCATAATTACAAAAAATTCTGCAGATTTTTTCTGCCCTGGGGTTCAGTCGCGGCAGCTTGCGAATTGCACTGCACCCCTATTAATTTCAACATCTGCACTGCTGCACAGCTATCTTTGGATGTGAGGCGGGTGTTGTGACCAAGATTGCCATGTTTCCCCAGCCTGAAGGAGGTTTCCAAAATGAGGTGGATTTTGGAAAACTCCTTTAGGGCCCTTGCACACGACCGTATGCCCTCCGAGACATTGTGACCTGTATAAGAAAATCCGTCTAAATTTTATTGTACTTTTCAATGCATTTCTATACACAAAATCAGAGATTCTTTTGTTCATAGTGTTAAAGGGGTTGTCCAGCCGTTAATATTTGTCATCAATATCTGGTGGAGGTACGACACCTGGGACCCTCGCGAATCAACTGTTTGACAAGGAGGCGGCACTCCATGCAAGCGCCGTTTACTGTAGTTACAAACACCCTCTCTATTCACTTGAATGGAGTGGGTACTTGTATTGCACTGCACTTCCGAGACGACACATAGTGTAATGAAGAGGAAGCAGCGCTCACACGGAGTGCCGCCTCCTCTTCAAACAGCTGATCGGCAGGGGTGTCGTTCTCCCCCCCCCCCCCCCCCACCAACGGATAGGTCATCAATATTAACGGCTGGACAACCCCTTTAACATTAAAAGGGTACATTTAGAATTGAGGCTTGACCTGTGATTTTGTAGAATTTTTTGTATTTGCCTTCTTATGGTAAACGCCGAAACCTCTGCACAAAGCTCTGATGCCAGAAATTCTTATCTAAGATTTCCTTGTGCTAGAAATCACTGCAGACAGCAAAGCTATTACACATTGCCTTAGAGGCTGTGATTCCTTAAAAATATGACTATGCTGTATATCAAACTGTTTAGTGGAAGCTGCAGATAAGCAGAACCTTTGTATCAATCCTTAATGTCACTGTGCCTCTAGATAATGTATCATCAAAGTTTAAAAAGAAAGTTTCACTGCGTGATCCAGGCCATATATTATGTAATGCATACACTACAGACTTGCATGTTTTTTGCTTAAAGGGGTTGTTGCACAGCAGACAATCTCCGGCAATGTCTGTGATCAGAGGCAACTCCAATCACAGACATTTGAACCATCAGATGTCATGGTCAATTGTGACCATGGCATTTGAATGGTCACGTCTGTTTAAAGGGAATCTGTCACCAGTGACCTCCCTGTCAAACGGTTTGTATAGACACATAGCTGTGGTCACCTGAATAAAATACAGTTTTTCTTCTTTTAATCCAAGTTAGGATACTTTTTCGTAATATGCAAATTAGGGCTTTGGTGCAAGGAGGTAATCACTGTTGCTCTTGTTACATCCAAACTCCACTCCTTTCTGTTGCTTTGATCGACAGGGACAGGCAGTGGCAACACACCCAGGGTGGGGGCTGGCCACAGAAAGGGCAGATCTTGGGTGCAACAAGAGCAATGGTGACGTCCTCCTAGCACCAAAGTCCTAATTTGCATATTAAGAAAAAGTAATGCAAAATGAATATATAGGAAGAGCAAACAAAAAACTTATGGTAGCACACATGCAAACAGTAGTACTAAGGATTAGGGATTATTATGGATTAAAGTGGTACTATACCTACTATACATGAAAAATAGAAGCTCTTTGCGCATCAGCATCAAGGTGGCTTCTGCAAATGGGTACCTACCCCTAACAGAACTGCATCTCCTGGGCCTAACCTAAGCCTACAATGTTCAGTTTTTTGTTTGCTGTCTCCGTACTAGCTTTATGGATGTGCACCTGCGACTTTGGATGTGCTAGTTTGAATTTTCTTGTATATAGGAAGAGCATCATGTAAGAAAGATAATTGGTTTTGAAAATTTATGGCTGTCAAATTTGGTTCAGAACGCTAAAGGTTAAATCTGTTCAGCTCCGCCGGCGTCCCGTTTCTGTGCAGGAGCGAGGACACGCACAGCGTCCTCGTCTCCTTGGGTATAGGGGGCGGGACGGACCGGCCGCGCATGTCTCCTCCGCGCAGCCGGCGTCCCCAGTTCCCCAGGCAACCAGGCGAGGTCTGAGCACCGAGCTGGGCACTCGGTGCTCAGCTGGACTTCCTGGTGCGGGTCATGTGACACTGGCCACGTCACATGACCCCAGCTAGCTAGTATTTAACAGGCAGCCTGCTGGCCACAGGTTGCCTGTTAATTTAGTTTCCTGGCGATTTGTTTGATTCCTGTATGCTTACCTGATCCTGTTCCCTGACGATCCTTTGCCTGCTCCTCCTGTACTGCGCATCCCTCCTGGTATTTTGACCTCGACTTCCACCTGACTATTCTTTGCGGACTCCTGTTGTACTTCTCTACTCTCCTGGTATTTGACCCCGGCTTCTCCTGACCATTCTTTGCTTATCCCTCTGTACTGCGTTGCTCGCTTGGTTTTGACCCGGTCCGTTCACGATACGTTATTTGTCTCGTCTGTCCTCCCTGCACATATTCTAAGTTAGGGACTGCCGTCCAGTTGTCCCCTGTCATCAGGACTCGTGAGGCAAGTAGGCAGGGCCAGGGGTGAGGGTGGAGCGCAGTGGTCACTATCCTCCCCCCTGTGTGTGTGTGGACGTGACCAATACACTGAGACAGTTGTATTGAGAGAGCAGCAGCAGAAAGGACACCTCCCGAGCTGTGATAAGGAGAGACCTGTGGGAGAAAGGACATGCCCCCTGACAAAGGACACAACCCTTATTCTGAAGCATAAACTTCCAGCTTGAAATAAATCTAGCAGAGCAATTGGAGCAGATCTCTGGATCCATGTGAGGCACAGGGCTGATTCTAGCTTTGTTACAAAGAGACTGTCATGTGAAAGAGACTGGCATGTACTATACAATGTCTGAAGTTCCTTCTTTTTACATAAATCATCAGAGGTAACCCCTTTAAAAAGAGGACACCGTGCTGCATTAACACTTTATCCATTTGTCATCAGGAATGGGGGTCCAGAGGTCAGATCCCCATTGATCATAAAGTGATGGCATATCCTTGCTTTATAAGATGGTAAAACTGATTTAAAGGGGCTTTCCAAAACTATAACAGACCTCCCAAAATGGTCGAGCTGTGGTGGTGACTATACTTAACCCCTTAAGGACTCAGCCCTATTTCACCTTAAGGACTTGGGCATTTTTTGCAAATCTGACCAGTGTCACTTTAAGTGCTGATAACTTTAAAACGCTTTGACTTATCCAGGCCGTTCTGAGATTGTTTTTTTGTCACATATTGTACTTCATGACACTGGTAAAATGAAGTCAAAAAAATAAATTTTTATTTATAGAAAAATACCAAAATTACCAAAAATTTGTAAAAAATTGCAAATTTCCAAGTTTCAATTTCTCTACTTCTATAATACATAGTAATACCTCCAAAAATAGTTATTACTTTACATTCCCCATATGTCTACTTCATGTTTGAATCATTTTTGGAATGTTATTTTATTTTTTGGGGATGTTACAAGGCTTAGAAGTTTAGAAGCAAATCTTGAAATTTTTCTGAAATTTTCAAAAAAACTATTTTTAGGGACCAGTTCAGGTCTGAAGTCACTTTGCGAGGCTTACATAATAGAAACCACCCAAAAATGACCCCATTCTATAAACAATACCCCTGAAGGTATTCAAAACTGATTTTACAAACTTTGTTAACCCTTTAGGTGTTCCACAAGAATTAATGGAAAATAGAGATACAATTTCAAAATTTCACTTTTTTGGCAGATTTTCCATTTTAATAATTTTTTTCCAGTTACAAAGCAAGGGTTAACAGCCAAACAAAACTCAATATTTATGGCCCTGATTCTGTAGTTTACAGAAACACCCCATATGTGGTCGTAAACCGCTGTACGGGCACACGGCAGGGCACAGAAGGAAAGGAATGCCATACGGTTTTTGGAAGGCAGATTTTGCTGGACTGGTTTTTTTGACACCATGTTCCATTTGAAGCCCCCCTGATGCAACCCTAGAGTAGAAACTCCAAAAAAGTGACCTCATCTAAGAAACTACACCCCTCAAGGTATTCAAAACTGATTTTACAAACGTCGTTAACCCTTTAGGTGTTCCACAAGAGTTATTTGCAAATGGAGATGAAATTTCAGAATTAAAATTTTTGGGCAAATTTTCCATTTTAGGCTACTTTCACACTAGCGTTCGGGGTTCCGCTTGTGAGCTCCGTTTGAAGGCTCTCACAAGCGGCCCCGAACGGATCCGTAGAGCCCCAATGCATTCTGAGTGGATGCGGATCCGCTCAGAATGCATCAGGATGGCTCCGCTTGGCATCCGTTCCGCCTAGCAGGCGGACATCCGAACGCAGCTTGCATCGTTCGGGTGTCCGCCTGGTCGTCCAGACATACAATGTAAGTCAATGGGGACGGATCCGTTTGAAGTTCACACAATATGGTGCAATTTTAAACGGATCCGTCCCCCATTGACTTTCAATGTAAAGTCTGGACGGATCCGTCTGACTAACTTTCACACTTAGAATTTTTTCTGAACTATAATGCAGACGGATCCGTTCTGAACGGATCCCAACGTTTGCATTATAGGAGCGGATCCGTCTGTGCAGACACCAGACGGATCCGCTCTGAACGCAAGTGTGAAAGTAGCCTTAATCCATTTTTCCCAGTAACAAAGCAAGGGTTAACATCCAAACAAAACTCAATATTTATGGCCCTGATTCTGTAGTTTACAGAAACGCCCCATATGTGGTCGTAAACAGCTGTACGAGCACACGGCAGGGCGCAGAAGGAAAGGAATGCCATACGGTTTTTGGAAGGCAGAATTTGCTGGACTGGTTTTTTTGACACCATGTCCCATTTGAAGCCCCCCTGATGCACCCCTAGAGTAGAAACTCAAAAAAAAGTGGCCCCATTTTAGAAACTACAGGATAGGGTAGCAGTATTGTTGGTACTAGTTTAGGGTACATATGATTTTTGGTTGCTCTATATTACGCTTTTTGTGAGGCAAGATAACAAGAAATAGCTGTTTTGGCACCGTTTTTATTTTTTGTCTGACAGGTTAGATCATGTGATATTTTTATAGACCAGGTTGTCACGGATGCGGCGATACCGAATATGTATACTTTTTTTTTATTTATGTAAGTTTTACACAATGATTTCATTTTTAAAGCAAAAGAAATCATGTTTTAGTGTTTCCATAGTCTGAGAGCCATAATTTTTTCAGTTTTTGGGTGATTACCTTGGGTAGGGTATGATTTTTGCGGGATGAGATGACTGTTTTATTGGCACTATTTTGGGGTGCGTGTGACTTTTTGATCGCTTGCTATTACACTTTTTGCGATGTACGGTGACAAAAAATGGTTTATTTAGCACAGTTTTTTTTTTCTACGGTGTTAATCTGAGGGGTTAGGTCATGTAATATTTTTATAGAGCCGGTCGATACGAACGCGGCGATACTAAATATGTATACTTTTTATTTGTTTATGTAAGTTTTACACAATAACAGCTTTTTTAAAACAAAAAAAATGATGTTTTAGTGTCTCCATATTCTGAGCCATATTTATTTATTTTTTTGGGCGATTGTCTCCGGTAGGGGCTCATTTTTTGGCCAGATGAGGTGACGGTTAGATTGGTACTAATTGGTACTAATTTTGGTGGGCAATCGCTTTTTTGATAGCTTGCTGTTGTACTTTTTTGTGATGTATGTGGCAAAAAAATTGTTTATTTAGCACAGTTTTTATTTTTTACGGTGTTCATCTGAGGGGTTAGGTCATGTGATATGTTTATAGAGCCGGTCGATATGGACGCGCCGATACCTAATATGTATACTTCCCCCCCCCCCTATTTTTTACCAATTATTTTTACTTTATTTGGGAAAAATGACGTTTTTGCTTATTTTTACTTGAAACTTTTAATTTTTTTTAGGGAATTTTTTTTCACTTTATTTTTTGTCCCACTTTGGGGGTCTAATCCTTTACAATGCATTCCAATACTTCTGTATTGGAATTCATTCGCTGTATGAGTAATACAGTGAGTGTTACTCATACAGCTTCCGGCCTGTGAGATCCAGGAAGCTGGATCTCACAGGCTCGTCACCGGAAGGCAGTGCGATGCCTTCCTTAGGCATCGCGCTGGCTTCCTTGCCATCGGGTCCCCCCTACAGCCGCATGGGGACCCGATGGCACCGCCACACGCCGCCGCAAACCGCAGGTAAAGCCGCAAACCGCAGGTCTGAATTGACCTGCGGTTTGAGACGATCGCTGACACGGGGGGTTCACGGGACCCCCCGTGCATTTAGCCGAGGTGCCTGCTCAATGATTTGAGCAGGGACCTGGTTCCGATCAGGTACAGCGCTGGTTCTAGCTTTGTTAGAAAGAGATTGTCATGTACTACAATATCAGATTTTTTTTTTTACATTAGTCATGGGATAACCCCTTTAACTGGTCACTGCCACTGGGTCCAGTCTCCGTTGCTCCACGGCAGACTCTTCATCTCCCTTCTGTGTGATGTTTATTTCAGCACAGCAGGGTAATAAAGAGTTGGCCATAGAGCAATGGAGACCAAACGCAGTGGCAGGGACCAGGTAAGTATAACCACCGCAGGCCAGCCACCCTGGGAGGTCTGTTATTGTCTTGGAGAACCCTTTTAACCACTTCCCATCTGGGCCCTTTGCCCCCTTCCTGACCAGGCCAAATTTTGCAAAACTGACATATCTCACTTTATGTGGTAATAACTTTGGAACGCCTTTATTTATCCAAGTCATTCAGAGATTGTTTTCTCGTGACACATTGTACTTCATGATAGTCATAAATTTGAGTCAAAATATTTCACCTTTATTTATGAAAAAATCCCAAATTTACCCAAAAATTTGAAAAATTAGCAATTTTCTAAATTTCAATTTCTCTGCTTTTAAAACAGAAAGTGATACCTCATAAAATATTTATTATTTAACATTCCCCATATGTCTACTTTATGTTGGCATCATTTTGGAAATGTCATTTTATTTTTTTAGGACGTTAGAAGGCTTAGAAGTTTAGAAGCAATTCTTAAAATTTTTAAGAAAATTGCCAAAACCCACTTTATAAGGACCAGTTCAGGTCTGAAGTCACTTTGTGGGGCCTACATAGTGGATACCCCCATAAATGACCCCATTGTAGAAACTACACCCCTCAAGGTATTCAAAACCGATTTTACAAACTTTGTTAACCCTTTAGGCGTTCCACAAGAATTAAAGGAAAATGGAGATCAAATTTTTAAATTTCACTTTTTTGGCAGATTTTCCATTTTAATCAATTTTTTTCTTTAACACATCGATGGTTAACAGCCAAACAAAACTCAATATTTATTACCCAGATTCTGCGGTTTACAGAAACACCCCACATGTGGTCGTAAACTGCTGTATGGGCACACGGCAGGGCGCAGAAGGAAAGGAACTCCACATGGTTTTTAGATGCCATGTCCCATTTGAAGCCCCCTGATGCACCCTTACAGTAGAAACTCCCAAGAAGTGACCCCATTTTGGAAACTAGGGGATAAGGTACTAGTTTTATTAGTACTATTTTTGGGTACATATGATTTTTTGATCATTCATTATAACACTTTATGGGGCAAGGTGACCAAAAAATTGGTTGTTTTAGCACAGTTTCTATTTATTTATTTTTACAGCGTTCACCTGAGAAGTTCAGTCAAGTGACATTTTTATAGAGCAGATTGTTACGGACGTGGCGATACCTAATATGTATACTTTTTCTCATTTATTAAAGTTTTACACAATATTAGCATTTTTGAAACCAAAAAATTATGTTTTAATGTGTCCATGTTCTGAGAGCTATAGTTTTTTTTATTTTTTGAGAGATTTTCTTATGTAGGGGCTCATTTTTTGCGGGATGAGGTGACGGTTTTATTGGTACCATTTTGTGGGACATACGCGTTTTTGATCACTTGGTGTTGCACCTTTTGTGATGCAAGGTGACAAAAATTGCTTGTTTTGACACAGTTTTTTTAATTTATTTTTTACGGTGTTCACCCGAGGGGTTAGGTCATGTGATATTTTTATAGAGCTGTTTTTTACGGACGCGGCAATACCTAATATGTATACTTTTTTTATTTGTTTCACTTTAACACAATAATAGCATTTTTGAAACCAAAAAAATGATGTTTTAGTGTCTCCATGTTATAAGAGCTATAGTTTTTTTATTTTTTGAGAGATTTTCTTATGTAGGGGCTCATTTTTTGCGGGATGAGGTGACGGTTTTATTGGTACCATTTTGTGGGACATAAGCGTTTTTGATCACTTGGTGTTGCACCTTTTGTGATGCAAGGTGACAAAAATAGCTTGTTTTGACACAGTTTTTTTTTTATTTATTTTTTACGGTGTTCACCCGAGGGGTTAGGTCATGTGATATTTTTATAGAGCTGGTTTTTACGGACGCGGCAATACTAAATATGTCTATTTTATTTTATTTTTAATTTTTTTTTTTATTCCTTACTTGGGATTTTTTTTTTTTTTTTACATGTGAAACTTTTTTGTATTTTATTTTTTCAACCCTTTATTTTAATTTTATTTTATTTTACACTTTTCGTCCCCCATAAGGTCATACAAGACCTCTGGGGGACATTTACTTCACTTTTTTTTTTTTTTTTTTTTTTTTTTTTTTTTTTACACTGTTGATTTCTCCTGTAACTGGGGCTGACATAGTAGCCCCAGTTACAGGACAAATGCACCCCTAGAGAGGCTGTACAGCAGCAATCCAGCGCTGTACAGCCTCAGTGCAGGGTTGATCGAGGTCTCTGAGAGACCTCACACAGCTCCTGCACACTCCGGTCACGGCGGTCACATGACCGCCGGGCCGGGGAACAGGAAGCGCACAGCGCTTCCTGCTCTGCAGACACAGCGCTCGGTGAGCGCTGTGTCTGCAGCGATCGTGAAGGCAGGGACACCTGGGCACTGTCCCTGCCTTATCTCTGGGTTGCCCTGCTGTCACTGACAGCGGGCAACCCGATCAGCAGCTGCACGATTAGCGTGCAGCTGCTATTTCTGACAGGACGTTTTAAAACGTGCTGTCAGAAATAGACGTCCACCCATAGGACGTTTATATCCTATGGGCGGACGTGAGGCGGTTAAAGGGAACCTGTCATCAACTTTATGCTGACCGTACTGAGGGCAGTATAAAGTAGTGACAGAAATGCTGATCTCAGCGGTGTGTCACACATCAGCTAAAAGTAAGTGGTTGCCGAGAACCAGCATCATAATAAGCCCAGGCCTTGAAAAGAGTCAAATCTACCTGAGAAGAGTCCTGGTTATTCATGAATTCCTGCTCTCCTGCTGATGACTGACAGTCTTCTACCTAGTTTTCTCCCTTTCTCTCTAGGAGAGAACTGACAATCATCAGCAGATGGGCGAGAGAGCAGGAGATTATGAATAACCAGGACTCTTCTCAGGTAGATTTGACTCTTGTCAAGGCCTGGGCTGCAATGATTATGATACTGGTTCTCAGCAACCACTTACTTTTAGCTGATGTGTGACACACAGCTGATATCAGTATTTCTGTCACTACTTTATACTGCCGTCAGTACGGTCTCCAAGACAATAACAGACCTCCCAGGGTGGCCTCCCAGGGTTCCCTTTAAGGCCTTCCTTAAAGGGAACCTGTCATGTGGATATTTGATTATAATCTAACTAATTATATACAATCATTAACTACTAAAAAGTACCTTAGATGTATTCACTTACTGGTGTGACAGATGGTTACCTCATAATATACACACAAAGATGCCACATGCCGCATGCTAATGAGCTGATTTGAGTCCAGCGTGATGTCATTGAGTCCAGCGTTTTTTTTTTAATTCAGAGCTATAGCCACTCCCCTGCCCACCTGCTGCTGATTCATATGGAAAATAACTGTCAATCAGCAGCAGGTAGGCGGGGAGAATCAGGAGCTCATGAATATTCAGGACTCATCATTATGAGCTGGAGCTTTTCAATACAAGATCTTGGCAGATTGACTGGGTCAATTAAAGAAAGTGACCCAGCATTTTGCTAAGAAGATCAGTCACTTATTTATGTTGCCCTTAGTTAGGACACCATAAAACTGGTGACAGGTTCCCTTTAAACATAAAGGCTTTAAGAATGTATCTTAAAAAACACAACAGCCAAAGCATGCTGCTAATGAAAAAAAAAAAAAAAAAAAAAAACATGTTTGTACTGCATATTTTTTCTAATTCCCATAAACTTACAGATAACATCTGAAGGTATCTTTTCCATTAAAGCTAAAAAAAAAAACGCAGCCAAAGTTTGCCAAATGCCACAAAGAAACTATTTGAATCCAGCCTCAGATTGTTATCAATGTTGAAATCTGTTCCTCCCGTTTTATGTTTAATCTATCGCCTTGTTTCTGATCCGTGGGTGTGCACATAAAGAGCATAAGATATTTGTAATCTTCATAGTCTTGTACTAGGATTTCCTACGTAGCAAACCTCTTTTTCCTTTGCACAGTTACCAGGCTGAGACGTAAGAGGAGAGCAGCAGGTAGTGCTCCATGGATCTGAAAATCACATAAAATAAATACATTTCCCTTTGCAGGTGGCTTGGGGCAATAATGGGCTTCCGCCAAATGTTATTCCACCCGAATCCTGCTCCTGAGCATTGAAGTTCTGTCTTCTCTGATACCAGTTAATAATACCAAAGACTGAAGCCAAGACTAATAGGACCTGTCGCTACGCATTGTATACTCAGCCTGAATTTAAGAGCACCGTACAGTATATATGGCTTCATTTGGTGTTATTCAACCTGTGCCCATGGACTTCTATGGGTCTCTACTCTGCTGATGATTTTTATGCAGAGGCTTATAAAGGTTAGCCATTCTTCCAAATCCAGCACCATGTGGGGCGTGCCGTGGTGTGCCTCTGAGATCAGTGATGGCTAACCTCCAGCACTCCAGCTGTGGTAAAACTATGACTCCCAAGATGCCCCCCTTGTTCTCAGAACACTATAGAAATGAATGGAGCATGCTGAGAGTCGTAGTTTCACCACAGCTGGAGTGCCGGAGGTTAGCCATCACTGACTTAGATTAATTTATAGTAAAAGTCTTAGGGTATACAATTAAATTATTTTTAAAGGGGTGTTCCCATCTCATATTGCTAAGGGCTCTTTCACACGAGTGGATGCTGTGCGGGTAATCCGCTGCGTGGAAGACAGCGAAACCCCGCTCCGGACAGCAGAGATACGGAGCATTAACATGATTGATAATGCTCCGTGCCTCTCTGTGATCTTTTTACTACAAAATCACAGTGAGATAAAGTTGTCCCCATGATTTTGTAGTAAAAAGATCACAGAGAGGCACGGAGCATTATCAATCATGTTACTGCTCCGTATCTCTGCTGTCCGGAACAGGGCTTGGCATTCTTTCACGCAGCGGATTACCCGCACAGCATCCACTCGTGTGAAAGAGCCCTAACATATGATCAGTGGGGGAAGGGGGGAGGGGGTAGTCGGCCATCCACAGGTTTCTTTTGTATGGCTGTTTTTTTATGTACTTTAGATTTTTACTATAAGCTCATTTTTATATTGATATGACATACAAATAATTAAACCAGTTCCCTAAATAATTCCGAAGCATGCCTTGCTTTATTAGATATGCAGACTAGGTGATTAATACTTAATGAATGGAATACTTCAATTGTTTGTTAATTTAGTGGGTTGTTTCTTTCTTTAGTACGCCTGCAAAGAAAAAAGTAAGTATTTGAAAAACCACTTCGGTGGGGTCCCTAATGACTTTATTATTTTTGTCAAGAAAGAAAGAAGAATGATCAACAAAGTGTTCCAGTAGCAAGTGAAGATTTCATTATTTTTGCATTCTGTATGGGTTTATCACAGGGGTTATAGCAGGAATAAAAACAAATGATCTGAAGTACAGTATTCATATTGCACACTGTTATTTTATCTGTGTCACTGCAAAAACTCTCCTCTGCAGTGTAATTTTTACCCTTTTTAGCATTTTTCTGACCTCCTTGTGGGTTCTTTCTCTCATTTTTTGTGGGTGGGCAGCAGCTCATCGTGTGACAGTCAATAACCTGCATCTCCCAGGAGTGCATTGCAGTCAGCTCTGCAGAGAAAATAATCCAGTGATTCCACTAGTAAATAGTACTGTGGTATGGTTTCCTTCTCCACTGTCTAGAGAGATATACAGATGCAGCGGAGCTAAAATTGACGCTGATAACACATGGCACAGTGTTATCTCGTGCCATCTTGTGACAATGCCATTAAAACAAATTGAAAGAGTTAGTTAACCTTTTTGTGCAATTTTTTACTTAACGTGGTAACCATCAAGTTTACCTCGGCTGCTTCTGTAGCTATGTATTTCTATGAATTTAGAAATAAATATGAATCCATGAAAGTGTCTCAGCCACTTTACCTGCTTCACTAGTGCAGCGCTCCATGGGTGAGACGTCAGCCAGAGGGTCCCTTTAAGAAGTTATAAGGGTTAAAAGTTTTTTGTGACGCCAGTTGCATTTCAGCAATGAGGGACTAGATCCCCCTATTTAGAAGGTGATGGTGGACCCCAGGTGTAGGATTGCCAGAGTGGTGTAAGGGCTGCCTATAGTGTCCCTTTAAGTGCAGCCTGCATGTGTCATGGTGCTCCTACCTGGATGTCCTGGAAACCCAGGTGTTGTCGTCTGCAGCGATACAATTGAAATGGGTAGGTAATGAAGGTGAAGATTAAATAACTTGAGTCCAGACTGGTATTAACGTTGAACACAGCTTTACTTTGCATAAACTTTCAACAATCCTCCAACTTTATCTTGGCTATCAGCAGGTTTTGGCATGAAAATGGAATGCACACACATTCTGCTCTGCTACATCTGTACTCTTTCAGCTCTGCTATGTTGACAGGATTAAATAGCAACTTTTCCTCTTCTGCTGTAAGCTGAAATTTAGCTTTCTGTAGTCTGACTCTGTCTTTCTCTTGTTCTGTATCTTATCCAGGGAACCTTTCTTCCTGGCTTCTAAGGCTTGTAGCTTGGGCCTCTATGCCCAGCAGACAGTGCTCTGCTGGCTGGCACACAGTCTTCTCCTTGGAAGGGGTAGATTAGACACAACCTGTTCCTAAGATGGGGTAGGTTAGACTGACTAACACTAACTAAACTCCTCCCTCTCTAGAGAGGGCTAGAATTGAAAGACATGTTCCATTCTAGGAAACTAGCTCTGCCAGGATTGCTGCCATCTGCTGGTGAATCAGGCACATTACACTTTAACAGTCATAAAATCAGAAATACATTTACACATGGTGTAGGATCTAAGGATAAATACACAAGATGATACAGGGTGCTCCATTAAAGATAGCGGAGGGATAAAAAGAGTGGTAATACCCCCTTGCAGGACGTTACACTAGGAGATCTCTACGATGGTACTGAGATGAGTTTCGGAGCAGGGAGGCTACTGAGCATGTCAGACCACCACTGAAGCAGAAGATGGTGGATCAGAATTTTGACCACAGGAGAAACAGCAGTGGGCACTATCAAAAAAGAAAAAGTATTGCATATTAAATAAAAAAGTTACAATTTTTTTATTGCATGTATATATCATTACATAATAATGCTAATAATAGTCATTCATCGCTAGGATGTACCACCAAAGTCAGATAGGTGCGGGACCCACTTCTGGGATCCACTCCTATCTCCACAGAACGGCCTCCTAAAGTGAGTGAGCACGCACAGCACAAGTGCCGTCACCCTTCATTTACTTCTATGGGATTTTCCATACAGTTGGCAGCATAGGGTGCCTGCACAACACAATGCGGTTTACGTGCGGTTTTCCAGCGTGGATTTTCATGAGGGAAAAAATCACAGCACAATACAGTGCCAGAAAAATGTATGAGATTGGACAAATCCCATGTACACTTTGCTTATTTTCTTAGTTGTGGAAATTGACCTGTGCGGATTTTGAAATCTGCAGCATGTCCATTGTTGTTGCGTTATTTTTGTGCGGATTTCACCCATTTCAATGGACGGGTGAGATCTGGGGAAAATCCGCTCAAATAACCACATAAAAAACACTGAAAAAACGCACCAAACGAGATAAATAGTGCAGATTTATGTGCATTTTTGTGTGTTTTTGACGCAGATTTTATGCGGATTTACTGCACATAAATCTGCACCGTGTGCAGCTGCCCTATGTCTAGGAAAAAAGACATCTGGACTCCAGAAATGCAATATGTTTGTCATAATATATGTTTGCAAATTATACATTTGGATCGATCTGAAAGAAAAACAAAACAAAGCAATGCTCAATTCCCCTTTGAAAAAGGAAATTGATTATGTTTAACAGATGCCAAAAAGAACGTGGACTTCCTTAGCAGCATACATTCATTGTTTACAAGTAAACATCATTTTAGGATGCCCTAAGGGTATCCACTACCCAGCCAATGAACCTCTCCATCTGTCAAAAGTACAGAAAGGGTTCAGGTAATGACTTTTACTAAATATATGTATCATCATTTTACTTTGAATTGACAATTTTTTTGATCATTGTTTTCTTTTCCTAATGTTAATTCTATTGTAAAAATATCAGTAAATTATGCATATCAGAGCCTGTATGGTGACACACGCTGCCTTGTGGTTTCATATTTAGTGTCTCCACGTGGCACCCTATTCTCTTGTAGAAGGAGTCATTCTAGAGGACTGTATCTTTATAACACAGCTTGCGTTGGAACATGGCCCATTTTTTTCTCACAAATTACATATGATTCCTTAAGGGGGTTTTCCAGAACCGTTCTCGGGTACAGTATCACAGCACCTATGTCCCAGGTCATCAACATGTTATCTAGTTGGTGGTGACCTATACTTATGATAGGTCATCAATATCAGATTGGCAGGAATACCTGGAGTTAGACCATCGCCTGATCAGCTGTTTGCAGGAGCTAGAAGGAGATATCCTCTGATACTGAAAACACTGCAGGGCAATGCTGAGCGCACACAGGTAGCGGCAGGGGCGTAGCTATAGGGAGTGCAGAGATAGCCAGGCCCAGGTGCCTGAGGGGGCCCAAAGACCATTGGGCCGCTTAAGAAGACACTGTTATCATAGAAAGTGCATGCTGGTCAAGCTACACCTCCGGCTGGAGGGAAGGGGTTAGGTCAAGAATTTGGTATGGGGAGGGGGGTGCAGTTTAAATGTTTGCCTCAGGCAGCACAAAGGCTAAGTACTTCCCTGCCCCTGGCCACAGAGCACTGAGGGAGGGGGGCCCAAGCTGAACTCTTGCACCAGGGCCCATGAGCCTTTAGTTACCCACCTGAGTAGCGGCTAATGTGAGAATATTAGAAATAAAAGTTTGTTCCAAGATCAAGCTACCACTTATATATTTGAGATATTATGGCAGATCTTGTTATTTGCACATATTTTCCTGATAAGATGCAGTCTTTTCCTAACATTTATTAGCTGTGATAAGATCAATAAGTAAATTATAGATTTCCAAGATGTTTTCCTAGGCGGTGTCTGGAAATTCACTACTTGAGACAAAGAAGCGCAAATGATGCCTTCATGCTGCTCTCCTCTCTACCTGGAAGATAATCCAAGACCAGAGGCGGCTCTAGACTTTGTGAGGCCTTAGGCGAAACTCGAACATGAGGCCCCCACGAACACAAGATATTCTCTATCCACAGGATTGGAGATAAGATGTCTGATCGTAGGGGGGTGCGCCCTGATCTGCTGCCGAGCGCCCAGAACGCCGGCTCTGCTAGGCTTCAGAGCGGCACGCCCCTCCATTTAGCTCTATGGGAGAGACAGAGATACTGCGTTCGTGTTTCTCCGACTCTCCCAAAGAGATACATGGAGGGGGCTTGTTGTCAACACAGTACAGGGCTTATATTCACAGTGCATATTAACACTTTGCATTAACCCTGGCTATACTGAGATGTCACAGTGCATATTATCCCTGTACTGTGATGTCACATTGCATATTAACCTTGGGTTGGCTGTACTGTATGTGACATCACTGTGCATATTATCTCTGTACTGTGACTAACAGTACAGGGTTAACATGCACAGTGAGTGACATGACAGTACAGGGTATACTGGAGTGGGCACACTGGGCAGGGGGGCAGCAGTGAGACACACACACCTTGGGCTTATATTCACTGGTCGGGCACCACTGTCTGTCTGTGGGCAGCAGCCAGACATGGACTGAGGTGAGGGCCCTGGCTCCTTCTTCTTCTCCCCTGCGTGGCTGCGCAGCTCCTCTGCGGGGCTGGTTACGTTCAGAAGACGTGCCTTTGCCCCCAGGCAAAATAGATCAAGGGCCCCCTTCCAGGCCCCAGCCACGCCCATATCCCACCTCCACCCGGCGGTCGCACCGCGATCGTTACGCCCCTGATCCTATCACTACAGAAATACAGCTTCCCATACCTCTTACATCAAGTGACGTCTCCTTTGATGTAGATGTTCTCTGTCCTTGTTTTCTCCTTTCAGACCAGACCACCATTTTGTCGCCATTTTCCGTCTCTGCAGTTTGACAACAACAAAAAATCTTAGTTTACTACTTTTCCATCATCCTCCCATCTTCTGGAAAAATCATCCTACTACCCCCAATACTGTGCCGCTGTGCTCCCCAATACTACACTGCAGAAACAGATAATACCCCTGATAATACTAGTACCACACAGAGCCCTCCATATAAAATACCCCTTCTTTGTGGCCTCGGTAGAAACCCCCACAGTGCCCCATAATAATGTGCCAGTAACAAGTGCCTCTCCCCCCCCCCCATGTGCCAGTAACAAGTGCCTCCACCCCTTATGTGCCAATAACAAGTGCCTCCCCCCCATGTGCCAGTAATAAGTGCCTTTCTTCCACCCCCCATGTGCCAGTATCAAGTGCCCACCATGTGCCAGTATCAAGTGCCCACCATGTGCCAGTATCAAGTGCCCCCCATGTGCCAATATCAAGTGCCTCTCTCCTTCCCCACCCCCCATGTGCCAATATCAAGTTCCTCTCTCCTCCCCCCATGTGCCAGTATCAAGTGCCTCTCCCCCCCCCCCGTGTGCCAGTATCAAGTTCCTCTCCCCTCCATGTGCCAGTATCAAGTGCCTCTCTCCTTCCCCCCATGTGCCAGTATCAAGTTCCTCTCTCCTCCCCATGTGCCAGTATCAAGTGCCTCTCTCCTTCCTCCCCCCTCATGTGCCAATATCAAGTGCCTCTCACCTTCTCCCTCCCCCCCCAATGAGCCAGTATCAAGTGCCTCTCTCCTTCTCCCTCCCCCCATGTGCCAGTAACAGATAGTCCCAAAAAAAACAACAACTTTTACTTACCTCCACTGTGATGCAGTCATCACGATGACATCATCGCGCTGCATGAACTGGCCTCTGATAGGCTGCTGGCACAAGGCCTGCAGCCTATCAGAGGAACAGGGAAGGGAGACGCCTCTCCCTCCCTCCCTGTCCTAAGGACGGCGATACAGATGATTATGGAGATGAACGCTTCCACAATGGAAGCGTTCATCTCCCTGTGATCTGCCTCTTGGACCACGTCCGAATTGCCCGACCGCTCAGTCCGCCCTAATAATCGTACTTGTGGCGGTGTCGGGTGGGAGCCAGAGAGAGGCCCCCACCAGCGCGAGGCCTTAGGCGGCGGCCTAAGTGGTCTAATGGAAGAGCCACCTCTGCCCAAGACCAAAGCGCTGATGGTTACTCTGACTCTGTAAATGCAGCTTAACAGGCGTTGCACATTGAGCAATTTTTGGAATATACTGTACAGTACATACAGGAATATCATTGCAAAGGATTCTATTTTTGAGTGAGATATTGTGAAGAGGTTCGTTTCCCATGGAGCATTGCCAGTAAGTCTCTGCACAGGATTGGTCTCTTTAAGGAGATTCAGCACCCAGCCTAAGTCAATTAGATATTAAAATAAGATGCGTTACACATAGTACTCCTAGAGTACTGTGTAATCGTCACCTTTATAAAAGCAATATTTACAGCAGTAGGGTGGTGCCAATATCCAAAATGGCAGGTCTTTTGGGTTGTTCCTGGTATGCATTCGTTGCTGCCTAACAAAAGTGGTCCAAGAAAGGGCAACTGGTAAATCTGCAACGGGTAATATTTTGCTGGGAATCCTTGTTCCCTGGAATGCATGTGGATATTACTTTGGCACGTACCACCTACAGTTGTATCAACTGAGACTTTAAGGAGGTGTGTCAGGTTTCTGTATGTAATTTTGTAAGCCAAAATCAGGAGTGGATCTTAAAAGTAGAGATATTATGAAGGACAGTTACCACTTCTGTTTTTAGAATTCACTCCTGGCTTTGGCTTCTAAAACTGCATCAGGAAACCTGACTTTGGCCTTACCCTTACTCTCTTGAGGAATGCTATTTGCACAAAGTAACACATGGTACAATACTCAAATACAGTAGTGCGCCATCTGTAAAGGTGGAGATTGCTACATATTTAGCAGACCAAGTGGTCTTCTTCATGGCAGTGGCCTCTTTCAGCAGGATAGAAATTGCAAAAATTGTTCAGAAATGGTTTGAGGAACATGACAAATAGTTCAAGGCGTTGGCTCAAGTCCCCTGGAGGCAGATATACAGCAGGATGTCCTCTCCTGTCTTTTCTCTTGCTGCATCATGTCTTGATGAAGGCCTATAACTTTAGTCTTTATAACAGGAGGTATAATTACTCTAATTTACCAATATATTTACAGCCCCTTTAAGGTATAATTCAGCAGCACAGTATATGTATAAGGAAGTTTTTATTTTATTTTTTAGATTCATAAAACTCAAAGTCACAACAAGACACTTCATTAGGGTTCAATGACTTTGTTAATGACTGTGCAGACCCCTGAGCAAATTGAGGTTCAGACACTTTGAAGTGGGTGTCAAAGGTTTAGTTGAAGATGATGGCTAATTTCTCATTACCGAGGATGCAGTTTTCTTATAGGCTGGTTCTTGGATAAGCCACATGATTTCAAGTTGTTGCTGTGCGAATGTGGCTGATCTCATTACATGGTAAATTAGGCTTTAACTAGCATTTTGTATCATTTGACCTTAACTTTCTGTCAGAAATCTGGGATATGAACCCTCTATGTACAGCTCTTTAAAACTTTGAAAGCATTTTGGTACAAGAAATATTGCTGCCAGGTGCGAAAGGAATAGATGTCTTTATTCTCACAACCTTAATACTTAAAGGAATAAAACTCCATTAGCAAATAAAGATTCCTCTTTGTATATTGAAAAGTTTTGCACTTTTCTAATTGGTCTATGCACATCATGTACAGGCTTGGACTCCTGGTGGGCCCCTTACAGAGGTGGGCTCCCACCTTACATGCATCGGGCAATGGCATTTGTTGCATATAAATGGTTACAGCAGGAGCAGACTCCTCTCCCATCAGCACTCCGCAAATGAGATCGCGAGGTGCCCATGCCAGTGCAGCAGCCTGGGGCCTAGTGTAGGTCCCAGGCCTGCATTCAGTGTTTCCCAGCAGGCTGCGCCTCTCTGGTGCAGCCTGCTGGTCAATATCAGTATAGCACTGACATTAAAATGCATTGCATTATAGCAGGGATGCTCAACCTGCGGCCCTCTAGCTGTTGCAAAACTACAACTACCAGCATGCTTGGACAGCCTACCGCTATTAGGGCATGCTGGGAGTTGTAGTTTTGCAACAGCTGGAAGGCCACAGGTTGAGCATCTCTGCACTATAGGTATAGTGCAATATATTTTAGAAGCGATCAAAAGATTGCCTATTATAGTCCCCTTGTGGGACTATTAAATGGTTTAAAAAGTTTTATTGTGCAAAAGTAGTATAACATAAAAACTATATGTATTTGGTAAGTCCCACCCACTTGTCATGCAGGTCGGTAAAAAGTGTAGAAACCCTATTACTCCAATTTGCATGACTTAAAGGGGTTCTCCAGGAATTAAGAAAATGAAAATACTTAAATATTATTTTATTATAAATATATATTCCCAAATACCTTTCATTAGTTATAATGTATATGGCTCATTTTGTCTAGGGAACAATAATTTGGAAATATAAAATGTCTGCCGTCCTATTAGTACACACAAAACCTGTCCTGATCACACAGAAGGACAAGTTACTTCACAACACTGAGCTAAAGAGCTGCCTCATCCTCCTCTCTGCTTGTCAGGGAATATGATCCTGAATACAGCTGATAAGATCTTCAGCTGAATCTCTGTGGGAATGGAGTTCATGAGGATACAAGAAGTACAGCGAGAACGAACAGGATGTGGTAATGTGAGGCTGTGGTAATGGAGAATGCATACAAGAGCTGCTTCTCATCAGCCACATCCCCACCTCCTCTCTATACTTCAGGTCTTCTCAGGAACTCCATTCCTACAGAGATTCTGCTGAAGATCTTATCCGCTGTATTCAGGATCATATTCCCTGACAAGTAAAGCAGAGAGGAGGATGAGGCAGCTCTTTACCTCAGTGCTCTGAAGTAACTTGTCCTCCTGTGTGGATGGCAGCCATTCTATTTCTTCTAATGATTGCTCCCTAGACAAAATAAGCCATTATAACTAATGAAAGGTATTTGGGAATGTATTCATAATGAAGTAATATTTAAGTATTTTTAGCAATTTTATTTTCTTAATTCC
Organism: Bufo bufo; assembly: GCF_905171765.1. Lineage (NCBI taxonomy): Eukaryota > Metazoa > Chordata > Amphibia > Anura > Bufonidae > Bufo > Bufo bufo. The sequence goes on from NC_053397.1 coordinate 174,981,811, forward strand.
CGGAGAACCACTTCAACAAACATTCAGATACATTTGTAAATTTGGGCCGGAGCATTTAGTTTTTTTGATCATCATTTCATGTTCTCTATATATATATATATATATATATTTTTTTTAAAGCCAGGAACAGAGGCATGCATGCACAGGAAAGCGAATGTGAGCGGTGTAATATGGATGAAGTCTGATTCTACTAAAGCCCTAGTTGAAGTCAGATATCTTGTACGCCTTTGATACTGGATGTATGCATCTGAAGTGACATCTCCAGTGCCGATGTCTATCATAAGCAAAAGATAAAAGAGAATAAAGGCATAAATCTGTACAATCAAACTCTGTTGCGTTGACTTACATTTAACGTGCTGACACAACCTATCAGCAATCTCTTATCCCTAACGTCTGAGAAACGAAGACTTGCCGTTAAATATCTAAAACGAAATAACAGGAAAATAGATCTTGTTGGTAATTTTAATTCTTCCTAGCGCATTGGAGCTGCGCATATTGCAAGGAGGTCAAAATGCTTCACTGAAGCCTCATCAAATAACTCATCTGAGCATTCACCCTAACAAGACTTCAGCTTCCCCTGGTGTATACCTGCCAAATATTTTATGCAATATTTTTCTATTATTTATATGTTGCCAAGTATACTGAGCATAATTTTAAATTGTGCCATTACAAATATCTACTAAAGACCTTGTACAATATATAACTGGAGATTCCAGGTAAAATGTCAAGTTTGTTATATTGTATTGTTGCATTCTGTTTTACCTGCCATAAATTGTATATTTAAAGGGGACACCAATTATATATTTATTTTACATTTTCCCATTGACAGATGATAAAAAAGTTAATTTACTTAAGGGCATCTGTCAGCAGATTTGTACCTGAGACACTGGCTGACCTGTTACATGTGCACTTGGCATCTGTGTTGGTCCCATGTTCATATGTGCCCGCATTCCTGAGAAAAATGATGTTTTACTATATGCAAATGAGCCTCTAGGATCTAGGGTCTGTCCATTAGCATTATATGTGGAGTCAAATATCTGTGTTCCCTTAGGGCATTCCCGCCAGAGAAACCAATAAGCAAAATAATTGCGCCATTTGTGTGTGTGTTTTTTTTTTTTTTTAATTACTAGAAGGAAAACAGTGTGTCATTTCATTAATAGCTGACAGGTCTGTCTAATTGCTCGCCCCAAATTTATTGATGGGTTGCATCCATATTCTGCAGACATTCTGGAGACATTCAGAAGTCTATACTTTAACACTGTGGGAGGAATTTATTAAAGGGGTTATGCAGCCAGTACATATCGATAATCTATCCAGAGGACAGGGCATCCATATATCTATATGATTGGTGGGTGTACCACTACTGGCATCCCCATGATCAGCTGTTTGAAGAGTAGACTGCACTCGTATCAGCACTGATTCCTCTCTGAGATTACACTGTGTGTTGCCTCGTTTGCAGCAGTGGCGCAGTGTAATTACAAGTGCATGTTCCACTAAAGTGAATGGAACAACCACTTGTAATTACACTGTTCCACCAAAACAACACACTGTGTAATCTTTAACAGGAAGCAGAGCTCACAGGAGCGTCTCCTGCTCTTCAAACAGCTGATCGGCAGGGTGCCGGGAGTTGGACCCCCACCGATCAGACATTGCTGACCTATCCACAATATCTGCTGAGGATTGGGAAACAAGCATGCACACTAGATGACCAGCCAATGCCGAAATAAGTGGTTTTGGCTGATATTCATCTTATGAATATTGGCCACCTTAAAGGGGTTGTCCAATTTTTTATTTTAAATCTGCCGGTTCTTGTTTGTCAACTTCCTGCACAGGAAGGTTCAGATGCGTCACTGCAGCCAAAGACTGGCCTTAGCGGTGACATGTTCCCAGCAATCAAGTGTCTCCAATTCTCCTAGACTAGCCGGCCCAAAGAGGATAGAGTTCTATCAGTATAATGCAGCCAAGCGCTGTCCACCTTCTCTAAGACTGACTGAGCCAGAAACAACTTTCCAGCAGCAGGATAAGGGTCTGTCCATTAGCATGATATGTGGAGTCAAATGTCTGTGTTCCCTTAGGGCATCCCTGCCAGAGAAACCAATAAGCAAAATAATTGCGCCATTTGTGTGTGTTTTTTTTTTAATTACTAGGAAAACAGTGTGTCATTTCATTAATAGCTGACAGATCTGTCTAATTGCTCGCCCCAAGGGACTGCACCACTGAGCTGACCACTTGCCTATATTTCCAAGGTTTACAAGAAATGCTGGGTAACACATCACATAGGAAAGCGGCGTTTCTGTTTATTGCCATTTTCTTTATCTATTAACAGTAAAAAAAAAGGCTGCAAAACAGAAATCAATTACAATAGAAACAACAAGTGTGATAGCTCCGTCTTCTGCTGCATGGATGGAAAGTGTGTCTGGTTGTATAGATTTCACTGGGGAAAAAAAACGAAATATGCTCGAAATCATTTAGGTGCCTTTTTGTTTTCATGAATCATAAGAGGCCTGCACTCATTTGAGTATTTACAGCAGGCTTCTGACCCTCCGACATGACTATACAATCTCATTTCAATTGAATGTGACATGAAATAGAGAGAACTGAGGAATAGTCGGCGATGCTGGCACACGTCAGACAAAATACAGCTGATGGTCGTGTGCAAAATGTAGATATTGTTTCCTGTGAATGTGGATTGTGAGCATGGATCCCCAGACCTGCGTAAAAAAAAAAAAAAAAATGCCGAAATCGTCCTTAACCACAAAGAAGTCTCTGAAAAGCATTCTCATAGGCCAGACAACTGAAGAAAATCCATTTTGTGGAAACATCAGATTAGCAGCTTTATATTATCTCGCCAACCAGACACCATCTGGATAAAGGAATAAAAATGTTCTTGCAAGAAGTATTTCAACATTCTCGTTAAGAAGGGTATTACTAAGTATGAGCTTCATCTTGACAGGGGTGATTCCAGTTTTTAGTTTCACAGACCTTCCTAAGACCTCACGTCTGTACCATTGTTATGGATCTATGGGATGTGAATCCATAATATGGGAATAATGGCCTGTTGAGGGTCCATTATGTAGAGAAACCCCTTTAATTAGATTTCACTGCTAACCACACTTACCCACTATCCACAGTATAGGGGATAAGTGCCTGCTCGCTGGGGCCCCAGCAATCATGAGAATGGAGGTCCAAGAGTCTTCTGTATGAATGTGGTGGTGGTGCGCGTGTGACCACCACACCATTCCCTTCTATAAGGCCGCTGGAGACAGGCGAGAACTGCACTCGGCAGCCCCATAGCAGGGACCAGAGTGGTGGTTACACAGACGCACCATTGACCTAGGGGACCCCGAGCCCCCCTTTCTCATGTAGGATTTCCAGCATTTTCCACGGTTATGACCACCCTGCAATCCATCAGTGGTGGTCGTGCTTGCACCCTATAGGAAAAAGTCTCGGCCACTCTGGTGGCCGGGACCATGGGAGCGCACATGGGCTAGTGCTTTTTTTCTATAGTGTGCAAGCACGGCCACCACTGCTGGATTGCAGGGTGGTTGTAACCATGGAAACGAGCAGTTTATAATATGATGGAAAAATTAATGAAGCCGGCAAAGGAGGCAATATGGAGAATCACAATACATTAGTAAGTGCCTTGTATTAACTTTGTCTACATAATAAATGCCACTTACTGAAGTGAGACAATCCCTTTAACATATCCTTACTCTAAGGGCTCATTCACACGACCGTATGAATGATTCTGCATCCGTTCCGCAATTTTGCTGAACGGGTTCAGACCCATTCATTTCAATGGGGCAGCAAAAGATGCGGACAGCACACTGTGTACTGTCCACATCCGTATTTTCGGTCTGTGGCCCTACAAAAAAGATAGACCATGTTCTATTCTTGTCTGGCCATGTGCGGTCTGTAAAATTGCAGAACGCTCACGGGCCAGTATCCGTGTTTTGCGGATCCGCAATTGCCGATGTGCAACACACTACAGTCATCTGAATGAGCCCTTAGTGTGTATTCACATGGCCGTGTCCGTTTTGTGGACCACAAACCACGGATCTGCAAAAAACTCACAGACGATGGCCATGTGCACCCCACACTGCGGTGAGGACCATTTGACGTCATTGGGTCCGCAATCATCATTTTGCAGGACATGTCCTATCTTTTGTGGCCGCATGGACCTGGAAGCCCTTCTGTGTAGAACATGTTTTATCTTTGCCCGCAGCATGCAAATCGAGCCACGATGTGGGGTGCACATGGCCAGTATCCGTGTTTTGCGGATAGGCAGTTTGCAGTGTACAAAATGCACACGGCAGTGGGAGTGCACCCTTATAGACATATTTTACAATAACATGCACTGACAATGGTGTGTGTGTGTGTGTATGTATGTATGTATATATATATATATATATAATATTGAATTCCACAGCACATCCAGAAAAAAACTTGAGTTTATTCACCAAAGATACAGCAACGTTTCAATCCTCTCAATGGGATCTTTCTCAAGCAATAGTGATACAAAGTAGTGCTCAAACACAGGTATATACACTCGCCTAAAGAATTATTAGGAACACCATACTAATACGGTGTTGGACCCCCTTTTGCCTTCAGAACTGCCTTAATTCTACGTGGCATTGATTCAACAAGGTGCTGATAGCATTCTTTAGAAATGTTGGCCCATATTGATAGGATAGCATCTTGCAGTTGATGGAGATTTGAGGGATGCACATCCAGGGCACGAAGCTCCCGTTCCACCACATCCCAAAGATGCTCTATTGGGTTGAGATCTGGTGACTGTGGGGGGCATTTTAGTACAGTGAACTCATTGTCATGTTCAAGAAACCAATTTGAAATGATTCGAGCTTTGTGACATGGTGCATTATCCTGCTGAAAGTAGCCATCAGAGGATGGATACATGTTCTCATTCTGTTTACGCCAAATTCGGACTCTACCATTTGAATGTCTCAACAGAAATCAAGACTCATCAGACCAGGCAACATTTTTCCAGTCTTCAACAGTCCAATTTTGGTGAGCTCGTGCAAATTGTAGCCTCTTTTTCCTATTTGTAGTGGAGATGAGTGGTACCCGGTGGGGTCTTCTGCTGTTGTAGCCCATCCGCCTCAAGGTTGTGCGTGTTGTGGCTTCACAAATGCTTTGCTGCAGACCTCGGTTGTAACGAGTGGTTATTTCAGTCAACGTTGCTCTTCTATCAGCTTGAATCAGTCGGCCCATTCTCCTCTGACCTCTAGCATCCACAAGGCATTTTTGCCCACAGGACTGCCGCATACTGGATGTTTTTCTCTTTTCACACCATTCTTTATTAACCCTAGAAATGGTTGTGCGTGAAAATCCCAGTGACTGAGCAGATTGTGAAATACTCAGACCGGCCCGTCTGGCACCAACAACCATGCCACGCTCAAAATTGCTTAAATCACCTTTCTTTCCCATTCTGACATTCAGTTTGGAGTTCAGGAGATTGTCTTGACCAGGACCACCCCCCTAAATGCATTGAAGCAACTGCCATGTGATTGGTTGACTAGATAATTGCATTAATGAGAAATAGAACAGGTGTACCTAATAATGCTTTAGGTGAGTGTATATGAACTAATACCATTCAATCTACAGGGGGGAAAAAAATGTCCATTTATTTATAGCAGACGCAAAAGCAGTTTACCATGTTTTTGTGTCCACCAAAAAAACAGACAGATATAAGTTTTTCTTAAAATTGAAGTCTTCCATTGCTACTATTTATTTAGCGTACCTGTAAATGGATCTGCTAAGCAGATGATAGAAGTGTGATGTGAACATGGCCTAATGCACATGTACGTTGTCCTACTTACCTGGTGTTCTGAGCTGACCTGTAACTGCTCGAGCAAACGATCAGGGGCCAATTAATGTGATTCCTGATTATGTGATCGTCTATACCAGGGATGCCAAAGCTGCGGCCATCCAGCTGTTGCAAAACTACAACTCCCAGCATGCCTGGACAGCCTACAGCAATTAGGGAATGCTGGGAGTTGTAGTTTTGCAACAGCTGAAGGGACGCAGGTTGGGCATCCATGGCCTATACAATGTATGACACCAACCACTAAGAAAAAAGATCTTAAAAGCATCCCCCTCATCTCCTCCTCACATTTTTCTGGCCAGGACAAAGAGACTGTCAGCACTGCTACATTGTAAATACTGTATATACAGTGTATACCTCCTTTGTTAAGATTGGTGTTAATAGGGTTTAGTTTTGGCAGTTCTGAAGGCTATTTAGTGTATATATATATATATATATATATATATATATATATATTATAGTATAGAATTATGGATAGGTTCTCCTGGGTCTCCTACTGTTTTATTTTGCACAGTGATATTGTAGTGGCAGTTACCTGGTAAAAGGGTTATCCTACAAAATATATGACTATGCAATGAATAGGGCAGTCAAATCAAGTATTATTTCTATATATACCACTGAAAAACAAAAAAAGAACACCTGTCAACTTAATGCTACTAAGCAGAGATTGACAAAGTGTAAACCCATAGTGGTGCTTGGTCAATGATCACACAACCAAGGTGGTGCACCTTTTATTTTGGGTTCTGTAGCAGGGGATATTTAGAGGCAGGGTCACATTAATACTTGGTGGAATACACACTGCCACCCTGGCATGCTAATGCTCATACAGACAGTGGCGCAGTGTGGGTTGCCAGTACCCGGGGCAAGCCAAGTATTGCGCGCCTTCCCCCCCCCCCCCCAAACCTGTGGCCACGCCCCTTTTACAGATAATGTAGTAGATTACTTGCAGTCATACGTAACATCACAGATAACATAGTGATAACTCTCTGAGTACAGATAATGTGGTAGATATCACCTGCAGTCCTGTGTAACACCACAGATAACACGGTGATAACTCTCTGAGTACAGATAATGTAGTAGATGGGTGTGAGGTCCCAGAATTCAGAACATGCACAGTGTGACCTGTAGTCTGGAGGCAGTGTGGGCCAAATTCTATATCCACCCTCCCATCACTACAGAACATACAGGGTAAGGCCTCATGCACACGACAGTATTTTTTTGCGGTCCGCAAAAAGCTGTTCCGTTGTTTAGTGATCCGTTTCCGTTTTTGTTTCCGTGTGTCTTCCTTGATTTTTTCAGGATCACTAGACATAAAAAGTGAAAAAAAAGTCAAGTTTGCCTTGCAAATGATAGTAAAAAAACGCACGCGGACGTGGATGACAATCTTGTGTGCCTCCGTGTTTTTTCACGGACCCATTGACTTGAATGGGTCCGCGAACCGTTGTCCGTGAAAAAAATAGGACAGGTCCTATTTTTTTGACGGACTGGAAACACGGATCACGGACGCGGATGACAAACGGTGCATTATCCGAGTTTTCAACGGACCCATTGAAAGTCAATGGGTCCGCAGAAAATCACGGAAAACGGAACAACGGACATGGAACACAACAACGGTCGTGTGCATGAGGCCTAATACAGCGCCCCATACCTCTTACATCCAGTGACGTCTCTTCTTATGTAGATGTTCTCTTTCCTCATCTTCTCCTCTCAGACCTTCAGACCAGACACCATTTTGCAGCCATTTCTCGTCTCTGTAGTTTGACGAAAAAAATCTTAGTTTACTACTTTTCCATCTTCCTCCCATCTTCTGGAAAAATCATCCTACCACCTCCAATATTCTGCCTGCCGTGCTCCCCAATATTATACTGCAGAAACAGATAAACCCCCTGATAATACTAGTACCATGCAGATAGTGCCCTTCAATAATTATTGGCACACAGCAAATAGTGCCCCTGACATTAACGGTCCCTTCACACATCCGTATGTGTTTTGCGGATCCACAAAACACGGACACCGCATTTTGCGGACCGCACATCGCCGGCACTATAATAGAAAATGCCTAATCTTGTCCGCACTTGCGGACAAGAATAGGACATGTTTTATTTTTTTCAGGAACGGAATTACGGACTCTGAAGGGCGGATCCGCAATTCCGGATCCGGGCAGCACATAGTGCGGCCCCATAGAAATGAATGAGTCCGCAATTCCGTTCCGCAAAATGCAGAACAGAATTGCAGACGTGTGAATGGAGCCTAATAGTGTAAACATAACGTCCGCCAAAAATGATTGTGGTAAGCTGATACTGTGCCAAGGGGCCCCCACAGTAATAGTGCTCCCAAAACTCCCACCAATAGTAATATTTATCTGCTAGAGCACACATGGTAGTAATAGTGCTCCTACAGTGCCCCCAACATGTCCCCACTGTGCCCCAGAAGTAATAATGCTCCCATAGTGCCCATACTAGTAATCATGTTCCCTATAGACCCCCAGTAGTAATAAAGCCCACTATAATGCCCCCCCCCCCCCCCCCCGTAGTAAATAGCCTATCAGAGGAACTAGGAAGGGAGACGCCTCTCCGCTGCACCGCAGCATCCATCTGTATTGCTGTCCTGAGGACGCAATACTGATGACTATGGAGATGAGCGCGTCCACAATGGAAGCGCTCATCTCCCTGTGCCCTGCCACTGCCCCCACTTGTCAGCAGTGCCGCGCCGCCTGGGGCGATCGCCTCACTTTGCCTATTTGGCAGTGCAGCCCTGTTGGCGCCACCTTAAATTTTGGGAGATCCGTCAACTCATCCAGTCCCAGACAATCTCGATGGGGGAGACATCTGGCAATCTAGCTGGCCAAGCGAGCTGCTAGATACCCTAAAGAGCACGTTGTATAGTGTGGGCAGTGTGTGGGTGGGCATTATCTTGTTGGAACACCTTGTCTCTGGCACATACCAAAGGCCGTTCAATGTTCCCTCCTCAAATGTCATGGCCAGCGGCGTAGCTAAAGGCTCATGGGCACCGGTGCAAGAGTTCAGCTTGGGCCCCCCTATCCTCAGTGCTTTGTGGCCAGCGGCATAGCCTTCGTGTTGCCTGAGGCAAAAATATAAATTCTTGGCCTAACCCCTTCCCTCCAGCCAGAGGTGTAACTTGACTAGCATGCACTTTCTATAATACCAATGTCTTCTTATGCACCACAAGGGTCTTTGGGCCCCTTCAGGCTCCTGGGCCCGGTAGTGACAGCTACCTCTGCATCCCCTATAGCTATGCCCCTGGTCATGGCAGCTAATGGTGCCCCACATCATGACACATGGTGTTGGTCCTCTGTGTCTGCATGATGGCAGTAGGTGCCCTTCAGTTCTCCTGTAAAACTCTGATATCATCAATGGCAAACAACCTACCTTGGTAGTAATGATGTACATATGGACTATTTTCTATGCAGGGAAGAATAGGTTAACAAGAGCTGATTGTAGTGCACTCCTGGGAGTTGCAGGTGCTTGATGGTCACATGGGGTGAGCTGCTGCCCACCCGCAGAAAGGGAAGAGACGAGTCCACCAGATAATGTATAGAAAAAGTACAAAGAAGCGTGACTGAACTGATAAGGAGCATGGCGGGTCTTAATTATGGGTAACGATTAAAATTATTAATGTATTTAGACTTGGGAAGAGACATCTGAGGGAGGGTATGATCTATACAAATATACAGTATAAATGCTCCTTACAAAATAACAAGTGAAAAGCTGTTCCATGTAAAATGCCCTCAAAAGACAAGGGGGCACCAAGAAGAAAAAGTTCAGTCTTCAGAGGCAACAAGGCTTCTTTACCATAAGAACTGTGGAATAGTGTGGAAGGTTGCCTACCCTTTATAGTGGTTGCACTGTACAACCATTTAAGTTGCACTATAGAGGTGGCTGTCATGTAACAGCTTCAGGGACCGTTAGCCATGCTGTATCTGTAGTCTTTCTAGGTTGCTGGCATGCATTATTTTGTTTTAGGACTTTATTGTAACCTTAAAAGGAATCTGTCACCATGCCCTTGGCCTATGATCTGCTGTAATACATGAGTAGGATTGCAGTTGTGGAGTCCAGATCACTATTTTCTGTTTTCCTACTACTCCCCATTCTCCCGTTGTTAGTGAAAACTGCCTTTAAATACATTGTCCTTGCATGCACATATTAGTCCTCTCCATTGTGTTACCACCGCACACAAGTGGGAAAATAAAAAAAATGGTGACCTGGAGTCCTTATCTGCAGTACTTCTCATGTATTATTACAAATAGTGTTGAGTGAACTTGTGTTTTAAGTTCGGCGTCTAAAGTTCAGGTTTGGGTTATCGAAGTATCCGGCTATGGATTCCGCTACCACGGACCATAACGGAATTTAGATTCCATAACGCGATTCTTCGATAACCTGAACCCGAACTTTAGACGCCGAACTTAAAACACAAGTTCACTCAACACTAGTTACAAATACTAGTACAGAATCGCGGTGACATATTGTCTCTAAGGGGCTTTTCCGTTTAAATGATTTTTAAACAAGTGCCCGCAGCCGGCATGCTGAAACGGAAGATTCATACTTACCTGCTCCGGTCCTCTGGGCTGCTTCCATCTTCCGGTCCCCGCACTTTTTACATTTGATGGTGCATGGGTACTCTTTTTTGAGAATACGCCAAAGGCTGTGTCGGGTATATTCTTTGACTCACAGTAGTCAGATGGCACAATGCATTTTGGCTTCTAGTAGTACATACCCATATCTGTAATATTCTGCCATTAAATAGGGCAACATGGTGCTGACAGATACACAGAGAGGACATTTATCAAATGTTTTAAGCAGTGGAAAAGTCAGAAATGACATTTGCACTGTATTTTCGACTTTTGATTTCTCTCATCACTTTTTAAAAGTGATGATAAAAGTAGGTAGGGCTTAGTGGTAGGGACATGGCCTCATGTGGCCCAACAGACGCTGCCATTGTGTATCCGGGTAAAAAGCCAGTTCCTCTAATTTAACAAGTTGGAATAGCTGCTTGGCATTAGACCCATTAGCATAAAGTACATCAACATTTGCAACCTTTGCACAATCTCTATATGGGTTTTGGAATATGGCCGAAATAATTCCAGTGGGTAGGGAGGTCCGGTACCTGCTGGGAGGCCTGCCAGGTCTTTCTTGCTAATAGAGAACCAATTTCGGTCACCCTGTATAACGGCTGATTCTTATAAGCAGTTTTAATTAATTAAATTGTCCATTTTCCAAAACAGAATGCTACGTGAGCAGATTGTCCTGGAAGTATTGTGGGCGTTATCGACCAGTTGACTGTACGGCCGGTAGTGTAGTTGCAAAGTCAATGCAGATGTCTACATGAATGAGCCCGATAGAGCATTTCTCTCTGAAATAAAGATATTCCGTCAATAATGGGGAAGACTTACGAAGCTCAATGGCCACATTTACTAACACTGTCCAAAAGTAGGACATTGTAAACGTAAAGTGGTTGTGCCAAGTTTTCCAGTCATCCCTTATCCATGATAGGGGATAACTAACCGATCGATGGCTATCCGACTGCTGGGACCGCCACCGATCCCGAGAACGTTCCTTGCTGCGTTATTTATTCTCTGTTGGACTGAGCACTATAATTAGCTATCTATGGCAGTCCCATAGAGAGTGAATGGAGTGGCAGAGCGCAGGCTTCTTCATCAGCACAGAGGAATGGGGCTCCTGTTCTCAGGATCAGTGGGAATCCCAGCGGTTGGACCCCTCACTGATCGGTTCGTTTTTCCCTATTATGTGGAAAAATCGCAGCACGTTTGATATTGGGCTTTTATCACGCAGCTCCAGTCCCATGGAAGTGAATGGGGCTTGCGTAAAAACAGGCATCCGAATGCAATGCGTTTTTCACTGATGGCTGCTAGGAGATATTGAATGGTATTCTTCAGGTTTTCTCCTCATTGATTCATGCAGAAAAAACTGGAACACTGAACGCAATCGCAGATAAAACTGTTTCAACCTGCGTGCAAAACCATCCGTTTTTCTTTGAACAGATCCTGACACAATCCTTATCGCTTGTGTGAACTCAGCCTTACACATACAGTGCCTTGCAAAAGTATTCACCCCCTTGACTTTTTTCGTGTTTTGGTGCCTCACAACCTGAAATTACCATGGATTGTTTGAGGATTTGCATTATTTAATTTACAGAACGTGTCCACAACTTTGAAGATGTTTTTATTTTATTTTTTTTATTGTGAAGCAAACAACAAATAGGACAAAAGAACAGAAAAAGTCAATGTGCATAACTGTTCATCCCCCTAAAGTCAATACTTCGTAGAGCCACCTTTTGCGGCAATCACAGCTCCAAGTCGCTTTGGATAAGTCTCTATGAGCTTGCCACATCTTACCACTGGGATTTTTGCCCATTCCTCCTTGCAAAACTGCTCCAGCTCCTTCAAGTTGGATGCTTTGCGCTTGTAAACAGCAATCTTCAAGTCTGACCACAGATTTTCTATTGGATTGAGATCTGGGCTTTGACTAGGCCATTCCAACACATTTACATGTTTCCCCTTAAGGCCCCTTTCACACGGGCGAGTATTCCGCGCGGATGCGATGCGTGAGTTGAATGCATTGCCGACCCATTCATTTCTATGGGGCTGTTCACATGAGCGGTGATTTTCACGCATCACTTGTGCGTTGCGTGAAAATCACAGCATGCTCTATATTCTGCGTTTTTCACGCAACGCAGGCCCCATAGAAGTGAATGGGGTTGCGTGAAAATCGCAAGTATCCGCAAGCAAGTGCGGATGCGGTGCGATTTTCACGCATGGTTGCTAGGTGACAGTCTATTCACTGTATTATTTTCCCTTATAACATGGTTATAAGGGAAAATAATAGCATTCTGAATACAGAATGCTTAGTAGGTGATCAATTGAGGGTTAAAAAAAAATAAAAAAATTAACTCGCCTTCTCCTCTTGTTCGCGTAGTTCCCGGTCTCTTCTTTACTTCTTAAAAGATGAACTACCAACTAGCACCTGTGGTGACGTCAGATGACATGCTCCAATCACATGGTCCATCACCACGGTGATGTACCATGTGATTGGAGCATGTGATCTGATGTCACCAAAGGTCCTTTAGCCCACAGCTCATCATTAAAAAAGTAAAGAAGAGACCGGGAACTACGCGAACAAGAGAAGAAGGTGAGTTAATTTTTTTATATTTTTTTAACCCTCAATTGATCACCTACTAAGCATTCTGTATTCAGAATGCTATTATTTTCCCTTATAACCATGTTATAAGGGAAAATAATAACATCTACACAACACCTAACCCAAACCCGAACTTCTGTGAAGAAGTTCAGGTTTGGGTACCAAACATGCGCGATTTTTCTCACGCGAGTGCAAAACGCATTACAATGTTTTGCACTCGCGCGGAAAAATCGCGGGTGTTCCCGGAACGCACCCGCACATTTTCCCGCAACGCCCGTGTGAAAGAGGCCTAAACCACTCAAGTGTTGCTTTAACATTGTGTTTGGGGTCATTTTCCTGCTGGAAGGTGAACCTCCGTCCTAGCCTCAAATCACGCAGAGTGGTACAGGTTTTGCTCAAGAATATCCCTGTATTTAGCACCATCCATCTTTCCCTCAACTCTGACCAGTTTCCCAGTCCCGGCTGCTGAAAAACATCCCCACAGCATGATGCTGCCACCACCATTTCTCACTGTGGGAATGGTGTTCTTTGGGTGATGTGATGTGTTGGGTTTGCTCCAGACATAGGGTTTTCTTTGATGGCTGAAAAGTTACATTTTAGTCTCATCCGACCAGGGCAGCTTCCTCCATACATTTTGGGAGTCTCCCACGTGCCTTTTCGCAAACTCACAACGTGCCTTTTTGTTTTTAGCTGAAAGTAATGGCTTGCTTCTGGCCACTCTGCCATAAAGCCCAATTCTATGGAGTCTACAGCTTATTGTCATCCTATGTACAGATGCCCCCCTTGCCTGGTCCGTGAGTTTTGGTGGGCGGCCGTCTCTTGGCAGGTTTGCTATTGTGCCATGTTCTTTCCATTAGGTTATGATAGATTTGATGGTGTTCCTGGGGATCATCAAAGATTTGGATATTTTTTTATAACCTAACCCTGACTTGTATTTCTCAACAACATTGTTCCTTACTTGTTTGGAGAGTTCCTTGGTCTTTATGGTAGTGTTTGGTTAGTGATGCCTCTTGCTTAGGTGTTGCAGCCTTTGGGGCATTTCAAAAAAGTTGTGTATATGCAATGACAGATCATGTGACACTTAGATTGCACACAGGTGTAGAACGGAGGCAGGGATTGGAAGCCCACGGAAGCACTACGGAGTGCTTCCGTGGGTTTACTGTACGTGCCTCCGCACCGCAAAAAAGTAGTGCATGCACTACTTTTTTGCTGTGCGGACTGTCGGATGCAGATCGCGGACCCCCTTTCAAGTGAATTGGGCCGTGATCCTCATGCGGCTGATCCACCGTCGGTGCCCGTGCATTGTGGACCGCAATTTGTTGTCCACAGCATGGGCCCGGCCAGCACACGGTCGTGTGCATTAGCCCTAAGGCTGTAATGTAACAAAACACAAAAAAGTCAAGGGGGTGAATACTTTTGCAAGGCACTGTAAATAGTCTTCACAGACCTGGTCCACGCACAATCCCCTTGAAATGGCTGCTTTACCTTCTATGGGGTCTCCTTTCCCTCAGGGGCTGGCACCTGTTCTGTCCCCTCTTGTCCCATGAGCTGGTCACTCTCACCGTCACACACACTACTAGCTGAAGCAGCAGCCCCCTCTAGAGGAAGTGGGTGGAGCAGAGACCACCTAACCACTGTAAGGCCTCATCCACATGACCATATCCGTTTTGCGGTCCACAAATCCGCAAAAATACAGATATCGTCTGTGAGCATCGATATTTTTTTTTGTAGACCCATAAGTCAATGGGTCCATGGACCGCATTTTGCACACCGGAATAGGACATAGTCTATAATTTGCTGACATTTGACATACCGATGCAGACAGCACACGTCCTATTTGCCAAAATGGATATGGTCATGTGCATAAGGCCTAACTATGGCCAGCTAGTTAACTCCGAATTCACAGTTCTTAGGTAAATTGAATACACAGAGTACAGTAAGTCCACAGTTTAACCCCTTGTGCATCGACTGCCGACACACTGCATTTGTACGTTCTCTCCGAGATTGTGTGGTTGTCATACTTCGATTCTTATGAAATCGCCATAGTATGTGTCGGAGATACAGAATTTACATTGTCACCATTCACATCAGTTCCAGTGTGATTTACAATCTACGTACAGCGCCGTGGCATATATTGGCAGTGCGATACAAATGATAAAGAAAATTCACAAATTGGCGCAGTGGCAAAAAAACAATACATAACTACCGTGTGTGTGAACACCAGCTAAACAGTCAAGCAGTGAAGGGTGGAAGGGCCATTTTCTTTACACCGTTACAGATTAGGTGCGGTGAATGCACTGAAAACTGAATTTACGGATGAAAGAAATTTGTAAAGGATTCTTTTCTGCCATGTTTGACTCTGGCAGATTACGGTATGTACGGCGGCACACTGTCAGTAACTACTGCAGCACTCCTTATTAGTGCACTCCGTCTAGCCCCATAGTTTTTTTTTTTTTTACGGTAGCTTTTCTTCTTTCTTGGCTTTTTTGTGTGCAGAGTCCCCCGATGGCAGCAGCAATCTTCCCCCATGAAGGTAAAAGAGACAAAAATACATTTTACGCTTCACAGCACAATTAGAAGGGAAAAATCTTCACAGTTTAAGTATTTTCAGGACATCTGTCATCCTGCACTCAGTACATTGGGAACGTGTAGGAGGGAAGACGCTGTAGTGCGGTGTGTCTCTGGAGATCCGACAACTGCTTCTTCGTCTGATAAAAGTATTCTTCAGTCTCTCTGAAAATGCACATCTTCAGTATTTTTGTCCCAGCATTTGTGTAATTTAGAGTAAAGTGGAACTTAAAGGGGTTGTCCCATCAGGACAGGGCACATGAGCATCATAGAGCGGGGTCCCCTGTTTGTGACCCACCCTTTGTGAGCCAGAGTGGAGGCCAGTAATAAGCTTAGGGCTGATTCACACAACTGCGTACGGCCCATGTGTCGACCACATCTACCAAACCGACCACCAGGGCTGTCCGGTTCTGGCTCCGACTTCTTCATAAATGGTGAATAATTAGTCATTTCCTGTAGTAACTTGGTAATACTGGGCTTTTTCTCCCCATTATATCAATACTCAGGCTGCTTAGATAGAACATAAAGCAGATTTGTTGGAATACAATTCCTGAACAAAATAAATAAATAACTTAAAGGGAAAGTGTCACCTAGAAAACACGTAGCAAACTAGTGACATGGCTGCACAGGGATGAAAGCAGTGAGACTATATAGACCTCTACGGTACTTATGGCCGGAATTATGTAACAATGCTTTTTATTGCCGCTGTGATGGGTCAAAGAGGCATGAATAAGGCATTCCTATAGGGGTATTCCTATATTGAAGAACATGGCCGCAGGGCTCTCTCCGGCCTCTTCGTTCCAACCTGGGGACATCGGGAGGCTGCCGAAAGCCAAAGCAGCAGAGTTATGCAATTTGGTAACTACCATTGACTGGAATCGAACTTGCGCAAATGGTTTAGCCCCAGAAGCCATGCTATTTACATAACTCTCGATGGCGTACATAGAGAAGTAAGGGCCCCATAGCAAGGATCAACCCAGGCCCCCTACACAGGACAGAAAGGTTTCTGCCTAAACCCTTTTCAATGACCCTTGAGCCATTTTTCCACTGCTTCATTTGCTAAAAGTTGTTCCTTTAGAGTCCTGACCAAGTGTTCACATCCAGTAAAAGAGGAGATGATTCCAACTGGGCCCCCTCTTGCCCTGGGCCCCATAGCAGTCGCATGGTCTGCCGCTATGGTAGTTACGCCCCTGGCCTCCTGGTGTCCCCAGGTCGAGCCGGTGGATGTTTTTTTTCAAAACGGGAATACCTCTTCAAATGCCCCGGCCCAACGCCTCTCTCGGCTCGGCTACACCACCCTCTCCATCATCTCCCTTCATGATTGATAGACAGAGCTCTCCAAGCCCTGCTGAAAACCTGCGCGTGCACCATCAGTGACCGAGAGATACAGCTTACTTGTCAGTGACTGTGCGCGGTAAGAGCAGGTCCAGAGCGAGCAGTATCTCTCCGTCACTGACGGCACATGCGCGGGTTTTCCGTAGGGTTCAGAGAGCGGAGCGGAGAAAGACCGCGCAGGTCAGGGTACTTCTGTGTCTCATTCACGCCTCTTTGACCGTTCACAGTGACATTTAAAAAGCATTTTTTAGAAGGTTGCAGCCATGGACAATAAAGGTATGGATAGACTCTCAGCTTCTGGAGCTATGTATGTCACCAGTTTTGTACGTGTTTTCTGGTGACCGTTTCCCTTTAAATTCCTGTAAGTAAATCTGCAATAACTGGAAAACTTTGTTATGCTTTTAATAATAAGAAATCTATGAATTTGTCCTTAGAAAAAGTATTGCCTTAGGGATCATGCAAATTGCTAATTGTTAGATTATTTATTATATTTGAATGTATCCATGCGGTGTGCCCCCAAAATAAATTTTACTGGTGGGCCCTAGGTACCCCAGTCCAACACTGCCTATAGGGCCCTTGTATAGTGGCCCTTGTTGGTCTGATCCCCTTTGCTACTGGGTGTTGAGAACTTGCGCAGCTTTCCCATCTCCAGGAGAACTGCATAGTTTGAAAGGATGATGAATCCCTCTGGGTGGTAAGAAAAGGAAGAAAAGGGAAACAAATATCAGGCTGACAATGAATGAAAATGATGAGTGAAAATATAGAATAAAACCAGGACCCAGTGCATTATTGCTCATATTCTATTATACCTTTTTTTTGGGGGGGTGATCTCGGCAGGTATCCGTATTTTGCAGATCGCGATTTGCTTTTCGCAAAACTGCTATGGTCGTGTTCATGAGCCCTGAGGCCTCATGCACACGACCGTTGTGTGCATCCGTGGCCGCCGTTGTTCCGTTTTCCGTGATTTTCTGCGGACCCATTGACTTTCAATGGGTCCGTTGAAAACTCGGAAAATGCACCATTGTTCATCCGCGGCCGTGATCCGTGTTTCCTGTCCGTCAAAAAAATATGACCTGTCCTATTTTTTTGACGTACAACGGTTCACGGACCCATTCAAGTCAATGGGTCCGTGAAAAAACACGGATGCACACAAGATTGGCATCCGCGTTCGTGATCCGTAGGTTACTTTCACACAGACGGATCGCAGAAAGTCAATGGGGGACGGATCCGTTTGCAATTGCACCATATTGTGTCAACGTCAAACGGATCTGTCCCCATTGACTTGCATTGTAAGTCAGGACGGATCCGTTTGGCTCCGCACGGCCAGGCGGACACCAAAACGACTTTTTCTTCATGTCCGTGGATCCTCCAAAAATCAATGAAGAACCACGGAAGAAAAAACGGACACGGATCACGGACCTTAAAAAAAACGGTCGTGTGCATGAGGCCTTATCCACATTTCAGTGTTCGGTCAGTAATTGTGAGCCAAAACCAGGATTGGAGCCTCCACAGAGATAAGGTATAAGGGAAAGATCTGCACCTGTTCTGTGTTTAGAGCCGCACCTGGTTTTGGCTCAAAATCACTGATGGAAATCACTGACCGAACACTGAATAATAAGGCATCAGGCTGGGTTCACATCACTGTTTCGTATTCTGTTCCTCTGACCTGTCAGAAGAGCAGGAAAAAATGCACACATTCATTTTTTTTCCCCATCTAAAATAACAGATTTCAGATGGAAATGACTAAACGGATGCAAAATGTGCATAACTGATGCCTATAGCCTCATGCACACGGCCATTGTGCGGCCGTTCCATGCATTGGGGACCGCAATTGTCCGTGCAAAAAAAATCGGACATATCTTTGGATTGCCGACCAGCCGTTTGCGGGCTGCAATACGGCCACGGCCGTGTGCATAAGGCCTAAGATACAGGATCTTTTTTTTTTTCTGCTGTTCTGATGGATCAGAAGAACAGAAAATGAAATGGTGATGTGAACCCAGCCTTACCGGTGCGAGGAGCTCCCCAGCCTCAGCTGCTCTGCTGGGCTCCTGTTTGGCTCCGACGCAGCCAATAATTGGCCGCAGAGGTAACCTACACCCAATGCATCATGTTGATCAGGACTTGCATCACTTGATCTGGAGAAGCTGCTGAGCTACAGAGCTGTAGTAGTGCTGAGCTGTGGACATGCAGCAATGAAGCAGAGTTTAAACATACTTGGAGTAGACTGAAGTATTACCGTACAATGCTGAGCTGTGGACGTGCAGCAATTGAAGCAGGGTTGAAACACGTTTTGAGTAGCAGAGCTGTAGTAGTGCTGTACAGTGCTGAGCTGTGAACATGCACCGATAAAGCAGTGTGGAACACACACTTTGAGTAGCGGAGCTGTAGTAGTGCTATGCAATACTGAGCTGTGGACATGCAATGATGAAACATGGTTGACACATACTTGAGTAGCCAAGCTGTAGTATTGCTGTACAGTGCTGAGCTGTGGACAAGCAGCAATGCAGCCGAGTTTAAACAGACTTGAAAAGTAGTAGACTGAAGTAGTGCTGTACAATGCTGAGCTGCAGGTGTGTAGCAATGAAGCAAAGTTCAAAGATGCCTGGAGTAACAGAACTGTAGAAGTGCTGTACAAAGCTGAGCTGTGGACATGCGACAATGAAGCAGAGCTGGAACACACTTGAAGCAGCAAGCTGTAGCTGCAAGTTCAACGTAAGGACTCAAGCACACGGTCGTAGAAATTTGCGGATCGACAAAATACGGATACAGGCCGTGTGCTTTCTGCGTTTTGTGGAACGGAACATCTGGCCCATAATAGAACTTGTCCTATCCTTGTCCGTAATGCAGACAAGAATAGGACATGTTCTATATTGTTTGCGGGTGTAATGGAACAGACATATACGGATGTGGACAGCACGTGGTCTTCTGCCCACATTTTTTGCAGCCCCATCGAAGTGAATGGGTCCGTATCCAACCTGCAAAAAATGCAGATTGAATGCGGACCAAAAATACGTTGCATGATGCATGAGCCCTGAGAGTAGCCCCAGTAGCAAGTCCAAAAGAATAAACGATGGGTGGCAGGGATGCTGTACCACCTAAATAACCGGGAAGGATCCTACTGTCAGAGGCAGAATAAAAAAAAACGCCATTGTGACGACACTGCTGAACGTCTGGGTTGCCATGAAAAGGGAGCGGGGCAGCACGTAGCGCTGGATCCAGGGCTGGTGAGTAACATTCAGATTTTTTAGATCACCTCCAATTACATTAAAAAAGGATGAATTAAATTGTCACCTGCTGGATGTGTCCATCGTCACACTGGATGACAACTAATGGCAGAAAAAATAGTTTCGAAGCTAATTGTTCCCCTCGTAGCAGTAGTTTCTGTGTGTATAGAAATCTAGAAGATGAGATGTCGAGACTCTGGTGAGAAATTTTCTTGAACGTTAAATGTATCAAGATTATATATAGATAATGGCAATGTCAGCCATGTAACAAATCACCCCTTTGGATCGCCTCAGTGTGACAGGTGAATTGTGGCATCCTGTGAGCAAGTAGCATTAAATATGATGGTGCGCGCTATCAGCAGAGCGCTGGGAATAATCGCTCTTGCACAATGACGTAGGAGAAGACTATTTGGCCGCTGTATTTTATCATGAGAGAGACAATCGGTTTGTAGCCTTTCCTGTAATCCCCATGTAGGACATGAAATAAGGAAACCTAAAAAGTCCATTGAGATCCATGACTGGGGAGAAGAGTAAGTTCTCATGCACATGGCCGTTGTCGTATTGTGGCCCGCAAACAGCCGCGTGCACCCGGCATCACAAATGCGGACCCATTCACTTGAATGGGTCCGCAATCCAGAAGGTCGGTGCGGAACGGAGGCATGGAACCCCACAGAAGCTCTCCGTGCCTCCGCACCTCACCACTAGTGCAAGCACCACTGCCTGCACTAGTTTTTTGCAGGGCGGAACGTTAGATGCGGATTGCGGACCCCATTCAAGTGAATGGGTTCGCGTCCACAGGTGGCGGCCCTATGGTCGGTGCCCGTGCATTGCGGACCGCGATTTGTGGGCCCGGCCGGAACATGTTCATGTGCATGAGGCCTAAGGCTGAGTTCACACAGTTATTTGGTCAATTATTTCCATCAGTTATTGTAAGCCAAAACCAGTAGAGAAGCCTACTCCGAGATCACGTATAATGGAAAGATCTGCACCCATTCTATGGCCTCTTTCACACGGGCAAGTTTTCCGTGTGAGGTGAACGCATTGCACCCGCACTGAATCCGGACCCATTCATTTCTATGGGGCTGTGCACATGAGCGGTGATTTTCACTTGTGCGTTGCGTGAAAATCGCAGCATGCTCTGTGTTGTGTGTTTTTCATGCAACGCAGGCCCATAGAAGTGAATGGGGCTGCGTGAAAATCGCAAGCATCCGCAAGCAAGTGCGGATGCGATGCGATTTTCACGCATGGTTGCTAGGAGATGATCGGGATGGGGACCCGATCATTATTATTTTTCCTTATAACATGCTTATAAGGGAAAATAATAGCATTCTTAATACAGAATGCTAAGTAAAATAAGGATGGAGGAGTTAAAAAATAAAAATAAAAATTAAACTCACCTTAATCCACTTGTTCGCGTAGCCCGTCTTCTTCTTTGATGACCTGGGAGGAAAAGGACCTGTGGTGACGTCACTGCGCTCATCACATGGTCCATCGCATGACCCATCACCATAGACTTCAATGAACGTATTTTCATTCCGTGTCCGTCCCTTTTTTTTTTGTGGACCGTATACGGAACCATTCATTTCAATGGGTCCGCAAAAAAAAGGAAGGTACTCCGTGTGCATTCCGTTTCCGTATGTCCGTATTTCTGTTCTGCAAAAAAAATAGAACATGTCCTATTATTGTCCGCATTACGGAGAAGAATAGTACTGTTTATTAGGGGCCAGCTGTTCCGTTCCGCAAAATACGGAATGCACACGGATGTCATCTGTATTTTTAGCAGATCCGTTTTTTGCGGACCACAAAATACATACGGTCGTGTGCATGAGGCCTAACTCACCCCCTCTGCCATCCCCTTGGGCTTATATCTTTCTCAGCCGTAAACATGGAATATAAGGCGGAGGCCGGTACAGATTCATGGCTGTATCTGTTCAGGCCTCTTGCGCACTGTATGTCTTTTGCTGTGTTTTGCAGTCCGTTTTTCACAGATCCGTTGTTCCGATTTTTGTTTCCGTTCCGTTTTTCAGCAAAAAATCTCCGTATAGGTTTCTGTATGCAATCCATTTTTTGCAGATCGCAAACGGAAACATCAAATTTGTAATCAGTACTGTAAGGGTCCATTCACACGTCCGCAAACACGGACAGCGGCAATGTGCGTTCTGCATTTTGCGGACTGCACATTGCCGGCACTAATAGAATATGCCTATTCTTGTCCGCAATTGCGGACAAGAATAGGACATGTTCTATTTTTTTCGGGAACGGAATTGCGGACCCGGAAGTGCGGGTCCGGGCAGCACATCGTGCTGCCCCATAGAAATGAATGGGTCCGCAATTCCTTTCCCGCAAAATGCGGAACAAAATTGCGGATGTGTGAATAGACCCTAATGTACAGTAATGTTTGTAAACAGTAAACACATGGGCAAAGTGGGCATGGATCCGCAAAAAACGGATGACATACGGATGTGTTCCGTATGCATTCCGTATTTTTTGCGGACCCATTGACTTGAATGGAGCCATGGAACGTTATTTGCGGACAATAATAGAACAAGTTCTATCTTTTAGCGGAACGGAAATACGGAAACGGAATGCATACAGAGTTTTTTGCTTGGCTATTGAAATGAATAGTTCCGCATACGGAAACCGCTAAAACGGAACGGAAAAGGAAGCAAAAAAAGTTTGTGTGGAAAACAAGTGATATTATATTACAAGAGCTCTGGTGGATTTTTTTTCTGCCCACCTTGCAAGGAACTGGAAATGAGCCTGATTTGTGCAGCACCTGGGGCCCCTGCACAAAACAATCCCAAATGCAGTTTTCCGATGAGCAATTTGTCTTTTTGGCAGCGTGCCGGCTCTCCGTAATCCACAATCACAACACCTCTACTAATTGAGCTGTTCCACTTCACTCATGACATATGGCTCAATTGACGCTACGACGTAGACATTATATACAGGCCGGACACATATAGGGCTATTTACTCCTATTGCATTTCGCTGATATTAGTTATATTCTTCACCTGGAATGCGATCGCTGAAGCTGACTGATGTGCCCTCCTGCTTATAAGCGGCAGATTTTTCATTACGTGGGAATCGGAAAGCCGAGTAACAATTCAAATATGATGAGAATGGGCTTTTCAGAGATTAGGGAGAGAATAGACGCATGTAGCTATGGCTGAAATGGACCAGATTAAGGCCTTTTTCACACGGGCGTCGCGTGTGAGGGCCGGATAGGATGTGGGTGCGTTGCGGGAAAATGCACGATTTTTCCGCGCGAGTGCAAAGCGTTTTAATGCGTTTTGCACGCGCGTGAGAAAAATCAGCATGTTTGGTACCCAGACCCGGACTTCTTCACAGAAGTTCGGGTTTGGGATCGGTGTTATGTAAATTTTATTATTTTCCCTTATAACATAAAAAACGCTCATGTACACAGACCCATTGAAATGAATAGGTCCGGATTCAGTGCGGGTGCTATGTGTTCACAAAACTCGCTCGTGTGAAAGGGGCCTTACAGAGGGCAGGACGTTCTGCAAAATGTGGAACGCACACGGCCGGTATATGCGATTTGTGGCCCTAAGGCCTCATGCACACGACCGTTTTTTTTTGCGGTCCGCAAAACGGATTTCCGTTATTCCGTGATCCGTTTTTTCTTCCGTGGGTCTTCCTTGATTTTTGGAGGATCCACGGACATGAAAAAAAAGTCGTTTTGGTGTCCGCCTGGCCGTGTGGAGCCAAACGGATCCGTCCTGACTTACAATGCAGGTCAATGGGGACGGATCCGTTTGACGTTGACACAATATGGTGCAATTGCAAACGGATCCGTCCCCCATTGACTTTCAATGTAAAGTCAGGAGACCCTATTAATATACCATCAGATCGGAGTTTTCTCCAATCCGATGGTATATTTTAACTTGAAGCGTCCCCATCACCATGGGAACGCCTCTATGTTAGAATATACCATCGGATTTGAGTTAGATCGTGAAACTCAGATCCGACAGTATATTCGAACACAGAGGCGTTCCCATGGTGATGGGGACGCTTCAGGTTAGAATATACTAAAAGAACTGTGTACATGACTGCCCCCTGCTGCCCGTTTTGGCAGCTCGTATGCGGACCCATTCACTTCAATGGGGCCGCAAAAGATGCTCCGTTCCGTGGCCCCGCAAAAAAAATAGAACATGTCCTATTCTTGTCCGTTTTGCGGACAAGAATAGGCATTTCTACAATGGGCCGCCCGTTCCGTTCCGCAAATTGCGGAAGGCACGCGAGCGGATTCAGTTTTTTGCGGATCCGTGGTTTGCGGAACGCAAAAAACGGAACGGTCATGTGCATGAGGCCTAAGGCTACATTCACATGAACGTATTTTGTGTCTGTATCCGTTCCGTTTTTGTTTTTTTTGTGGATTGGTTGAGAACCCATTCATTTCAATGGGTCCGCAAAAAATGCGGACAGCACACCGTGTGCTATCCGCATCCGTATGTCCGTTCTGTAGTTCCGCAAAAATAATAGAACATGTCCTATTCTAGTCCATTTTGCGGACAAGGATAGGCTTTGTTGCAATGGATCCGCCAAAAAAAAGGGATGCCATATGGAACATCATCCTTTTCTTTTTTGCTGATCTGCAATTTGCGGACCGCAAAACACATATGGTCGTGTGAATGTAGCCTAAATCTGCACCTTTTGCAGGCACCCTTAGGGCAAAGGCACACGTGCAGAATTTATGTGGGAAGAATCCGCACGGAAATCTGCAGGTGTTCGTAGGGAAATCAGTGCGGACAAGCCGCACCTATTGGTGCGTATTTACATGCGGATTTGGTGTGGATTTTCCTCATTGAAGTGAATGGAGAAAATCCAGTCAGGAAAAATAAAATAAATTGACCTGCTGCAGATTTTTAAAACCGCACCACAGGCCAAAATCCACACGAAAAAAACCTGCATTGTGTACATGAGAATTTCAAATTCCCATAGAATACAATGTGCATGACCTACGGTGTGGACTTTCTGCACACAAATCTGCGGGCTGCGGCTCTCCAGCTGTTGCAAAACTACAACTCCCACCATGCCCTGTTGTAGGCTGATAGCTGGTTGGCCATACCTGGCCTAAAGCCTCATTTACACATCCGTGTCCGTGCTCAAATCCCTGAGCAGGTGGTCAGTGATGCATCCGTGAAACTATCCGTGAAGGATCCGTGTTGGGTCCGTTTGTCCGTTTTTTGCTGTCCGTGTTGCATCCGTGTTTCACTGACACTGAACAGCTGAAAATTATTTTCAAAACATCTCTTCTTAACCACCTCCGGACCGCTGTACGCACAGACGCGTCCTGGAGGTGGTTGATTCATTCCGAGTGGACGCATATACGCGTCATCTCGCGAGACGCGAGATTTCCTGTGAACGCGCGCACACAGGCGCGCGCGCTCACAGGAACGGAAGGTAAGAGAGTTGATCTCCAGCCTGCCAGCGGCGATCGTTCGCTGGCAGGCTGGAGATGTGTTTTTTTTAACCCCTAACAGGTATATTAGACACTGTTTTGATAACAGCGTCTAATATACCTGCTACCTGGTCCTCTGGTGGTCCCCTTTGTTTGGATCGACCACCAGAGGACACAGGTAGCTCAGTAAAGTAGCACCAAGCACCACTACACTACACTACACCCCCCCCCCCCGTCACTTATTAACCCCTTATTAGCCCCTGATCACCCCATATAGACTCCCTGATCACCCCATATAGACTCCCTGATCACCCCCCTGTCATTGATTACCCCCCTGTCATTGATCAACCCCCTGTAAAGCTCCATTCAGATGTCCGCATGATTTTTACGGATCCACTGATAGATGGATCGGATCCGCAAAACGCATCCGGATGTCTGAATGAAGCCTTACAGGGGCATGATCAATGACTGTGGTGATCACCCCATATAGACTCCCTGATCACCCCCCTGTAAAGCTCCATTCAGATGTCCGCATGATTTTTACGGATCCACTGATAGATGGATCGGATCCGCAAAACGCATCCGGACGTCTGAATGAAGCCTTACAGGGGCATGATCAATGACTGTGGTTATCACCCCATATAGACTCCCTGATCACCCCCCTGTCATTGATCACCCCCCTGTCATTGATTACCCCCCTGTAAAGCTCCATTCAGACGTCCGCATGATTTTTACGGATCCACTGATAGATGGATCGGATCCGCAAAACGCATCCGGACGTCTGAATGAAGCCTTACAGGGGCATGATCAATGACTGTGGTTATCACCCCATATAGACTCCCTGATCACCCCCCTGTCATTGATTACCCCCCTGTAAAGCTCCATTCAGACGTCCGCATGATTTTTACGGATCCACTGATAGATGGATCGGATCCGCAAAACGCATCCGGACGTCTGAATGAAGCCTTACAGGGGCATGATCAATGACTGTGGTGATCACCCCATATAGACTCCCTGATCACCCCCCTGTCATTGATTACCCCCCGTCATTGATCACCCCCCTGTAAAGCTCCATTCAGACGTCCGCATGATTTTTACGGATCCACTGATAGATGGATCGGATCCGCAAAACGCATCCGGACGTCTGAATGAAGCCTTACAGGGGCATGATCAATGACTGTGGTGATCACCCCATATAGACTCCCTGATCACCCCCCTGTAAAGCTCCATTCAGATGTCCGCATGATTTTTACGGATCCACTGATAGATGGATCGGATCCGCAAAACGCATCCGGACGTCTGAATGAAGCCTTACAGGGGCATGATCAATGACTGTGGTTATCACCCCATATAGACTCCCTGATCACCCCCCTGTCATTGATCACCCCCCTGTCATTGATTACCCCCCTGTAAAGCTCCATTCAGACGTCCGCATGATTTTTACGGATCCACTGATAGATGGATCGGATCCGCAAAACGCATCCGGACGTCTGAATGAAGCCTTACAGGGGCATGATCAATGACTGTGGTTATCACCCCATATAGACTCCCTGATCACCCCCCTGTCATTGATTACCCCCCTGTAAAGCTCCATTCAGACGTCCGCATGATTTTTACGGATCCACTGATAGATGGATCGGATCCGCAAAACGCATCCGGACGTCTGAATGAAGCCTTACAGGGGCATGATCAATGACTGTGGTGATCACCCCATATAGACTCCCTGATCACCCCCCTG
This sequence comes from Bufo bufo, assembly GCF_905171765.1. NCBI lineage: Eukaryota > Metazoa > Chordata > Amphibia > Anura > Bufonidae > Bufo > Bufo bufo. The sequence continues at coordinate 175,009,118 of NC_053397.1, forward strand.
TCATTGATTACCCCCCGTCATTGATCACCCCCCTGTAAAGCTCCATTCAGACGTCCGCATGATTCTTACGGATCCACTGATAGATGGATCGGATCCGCAAAACGCATACGGACGTCTGAATGAAGCCTTACACGGGCGTGATCAATGACTGTGGTTATCACCCCATATAGACTCCCTGATCACCCCCCTGTCATTGATCACCCCCCTGTCATTGATCACCCCCCTGTCATTGATCACCCCCCTGTCATTGATCACCCCCCCTGTCATTGATCACCCCCCCTGTCATTGATCACCCCCCTGTCATTGATCACCCCCCCTGTCATTGATCACCCCCCCTGTCATTGATCACCCCCCTGTCATTGATCACCCCCCTGTCATTGATCAACCCCCTGTCATTGATCACCCCCCCTGTCATTGATCACCCCCCCTGTCATTGATCACCCCCCTGTCATTGATCACCCCCCCTGTCATTGATCACCCCCCCTGTCATTGATCACCCCCCTGTCATTGATCACCCCCCTGTCATTGATCACCCCCCTGTCATTGATCAACCCCCTGTCATTGATCACCCCCCCTGTCATTGATCACCCCCCCTGTCATTGATCACCCCCCCTGTCATTGATCACCCCCCCTGTCATTGATCACCCCCCCTGTCATTGATCACCCCCCTGTCATTGATCACCCCCCTGTCATTGATCACCCCCCTGTAAGGCTCCATTCAGACATTTTTTTGGCCCAAGTTAGCGGAATTATTATTATTTTTTCTTACAAAGTCTCATATTCCACTAACTTGTGACAAAAAATTAAATCTCACATGAACTCACCATACCCCTCACGGAATCCAAATGCGTAAATTTTTTTAGACATTTATATTCCAGACTTCTTCTCACGCTTTAGGGCCCCTAGAATGCCAGGGCAGTATAAATACCCCACATGTGACCCCATTTCGGAAAGAAGACACCCCCAGGTATTCCGTGAGGGGCATATTGAGTCCATGAAAGATTGAAATTTTTGTCCCAAGTTAGCGGAACGGGAGACTTTGTGAGAAAAAAATAAAAAATATCAATTTCCGCTAACTTGTGCCAAAAAAAAAAAATTTCTATGAACTCGCCATGCCCCTCATTGAATACCTTGGGGTGTCTTCTTTCCAAAATGGGGTCACATGTGGGGTATTTATACTGCCCTGGCATTCTAGGGGCCCCAAAGCGTGAGAAGAAGTCTGGTATCCAAATGTCTAAAAATGCCCTCCTAAAAGGAATTTGGGCGCCTTTGCGCATCTAGGCTGCAAAAAAGTGTCACACATCTGGTATCGCCGTACTCAGGAGAAGTTGGGGAATGTGTTTTGGGGTGTCATTTTACATATACCCATGCTGGGTGAGATAAATATCTTGGTCAAATGCCAACTTTGTATAAAAAAATGGGAAAAGTTGTCTTTTGCCAAGATATTTCTCTCACCCAGCATGGGTATATGTAAAAAGACACCCCAAAACACATTCCCCAACTTCTCCTGAGTACGGAGATACCACATGTGTGGCACTTTTTTGCAGCCTAGGTGGGCAAAGGGGCCCATATTCCAAAGAGCACCTTTTGGATTTCACTGGTCATTTACCTACTTACCACAAATTAGGGCCCCTGGAAAATGCCAGGGCAGTATAACTACCCCACAAGTGACCCCATTTTGGAAAGAAGACACCCCAAGGTATTCCGTGAGGGGCATGGCGAGTTCCTAGAATTTTTTATTTTTTGTCACAAGTTAGTGGAAAATGATGATTTTTTTTTTTTTTTTTTTTTTCATACAAAGTCTCATATTCCACTAACTTGTGACAAAAAATAAAAACTTCCATGAACTCACTATGCCCATCAGCGAATACCTTGGGGTCTCTTCTTTCCAAAATGGGGTCACTTGTGGGGTAGTTATACTGCCCTGGCATTCTAGGGGCCCAAATGTGTGGTAAGGAGTTTGAAATCAAATTCTGTAAAAAATGACGAGTGAAATCCGAAAGGTGCTCTTTGGAATATGGGCCCCTTTGCCCACCTAGGCTGCAAAAAAGTGTCACACATCTGGTATCTCCGTATTCAGGAGAAGTTGGGGAATGTGTTTTGGGGTGTCTTTTTACATATACCCATGCTGGGTGAGAGAAATATCTTGGCAAAAGACAACTTTTCCCATTTTTTTATACAAAGTTGGCATTTGACCAAGATATTTATCTCACCCAGCATGGGTATATGTAAAATGACACCCCAAAACACATTCCCCAACTTCTACTGAATACGGAGATACCAGATGTGTGACACTTTTTTGCAGCCTAGGTGGGCAAAGGGGCCCACATTCCAAAGAGCACCTTTCGGATTTCACTCGTCATTTTTTACAGAATTTGATTTCAAACTCCTTACCACACATTTGGGCCCCTAGAATGCCAGGGCAGTATAACTACCCCACAAGTGACCCCATTTTGGAAAGAAGAGACCCCAAGGTATTTCGTGATGGGCATAGTGAGTTCATGGAAGTTTTTATTTTTTGTCACAAGTTAGTGGAATATGAGACTTTGTAAGAAAAAAAAATCAAAAAAAAAATCATCATTTTCCGCTAACTTGTGACAAAAAATAAAAAGTTCTATGAACTCACTATGCCCATCAGCGAATACCTTAGGGTGTGTACTTTCCGAAATGGGGTCATTTGTGGGGTGTTTGTACTGTCTGGGCATTGTAGAACCTCAGGAAACATGACAGGTGCTCAGAAAGTCAGAGCTGCTTCAAAAAGCGGAAATTCACATTTTTGTACCATAGTTTGTAAACGCTATAACTTTTACCCAAACCATTTTTTTTTTACCCAAACATTTTTTTTTTATCAAAGACATGTAGAACAATAAATTTAGAGCAAAATTTATATATGGATGTCGTTTTTTTTGCAAAATTTTACATCTGAAAGTGAAAAATGTCATTTTTTTGCAAAAAAATCGTTAAATTTCGATTAATAACAAAAAAAGTAAAAATGTCAGCAGCAATGAAATACCACCAAATGAAAGCTCTATTAGTGAGAAGAAAAGGAGGTAAAATTCATTTGGGTGGTAAGTTGCATGACCGAGCAATAAATGGTGAAAGTAGTGTAGGTCAGAAGTGTAAAAAGTGGCCTGGTCTTTCAGGGTGTTTAAGCACTGGGGGCTGAGGTGGTTAATGATCCGTGAAACATGGATGCAACACAGATGGCATCCGTGCTGCATCTGTGGTTTTCACGGAGCCATAGACTATAATGGACGTGATGGATCCGTGAACAAAATAGAGCATGCACCTGTGCTAAAAAAACGGACCCATGGACCGTGCTAAAACACTGATGTGTGGCATTAAAATGAATGGGGATGTGTGCTGTGGGTGGAGAACACGTACAACACACGTCCGTGAAACACTGACGTGTGAATGAGGCTTTAGAGGGACAGGACCAGTGTTTGGCTTCTCCAGCATGAGCTAGCAATAGCCGGTTGCACATTAATTATTTCATGAGCGTTGTCTCATCAAGGACTTGTCAGGTAATCAATGCTGCTCCAGCTTCTGAAATTCCCCAATGAGAAGTTGCAGCTGGTCATACATTTACACTGGATGGTTACCTGCCATTTAAATGAATGGGCAACCATGTGATAAGTGCAATGTCCTTGTCCATCAGAGAAAGAACTAAAGGGTAATGTATCAAATGCGCTGCCCCAGAAAAGTGGAGTATTTTTGCCTGTTTTGTCGGCGGAGTAGACATTTATGAAGTGTTTGTACCGATTTTTTGGGGAAGATGAACTGACGAAAAAGTGGCAAATCGTCCATTTAGATTTTTTTCCCCCACTAAAGCGTTCACCGTACAGGATAAATACAATCATATTTTAAAAGTACTGCCATTTTGAAATGTGGCGGGGCAAATTATCTTTTTTTTATTTATTTTTTATAAAGGGCAGAAGGGAGTGATTAGAATTTTTTATTTTAAATATGTTTTACAACTTTTTTTTTTTTTTTATAAAATGCCTCCTAGCGGACTTAAGCATGCAATTATCAGATCTCTTCTCCTCCCATAGATGTATTACTGTGGTAGACTCGGGCCTTTCTAACGCTCAAGGCTACCACAGAGAACAAATGACTTCCCTGATCGCCCCTGCAGTTCAGCACTCCCCAGGAAAGCCGCCTCAGATGAAGTGGTCACAATTGACTTCTGAGGGGTTAAATGTATGTGATCAGTGTTATCGCCGATTGCAGACATTAGCTCTGGGTGACTGTTATTTAAAACAACAGAAACCTGGCAGCTATGACTCCCCCTCTGCTCTTACGTGGGTGCCATTTTTAAAGATCGGACTTCTGCCATATATGTATGGCAGATGTCCTGAAGAGGTTAATACTGCCTATTAAGTCACATGTCTTTATACTACTTATTTACTTGTATAAGGGTCTAAACACCTGGTCAGGTTTCTGCATGCAGTTTTGGAAGCCAAAATCCAGAGTGGATCATAAAAGCAGAGAAAATATGCAGAACAGATAGAGAAAACACTAGGTATGGAACCAAGGTCACACTCGGAGAATCAGGCTTCACTAGCCAGCAAGGCAGCCAGCTTCCTAGGCTTTTTCCAGGCATAACTCCTTCTGACTGACAGCCTGGGATGTGCTTTCATTTCCCCCTAACAATCCCAGCTGGACTACAAATGGGAATCCCTCAGGCTAGGGGAAAACATGCCCTGGAATGAGGGTGGACTGGGGAGGTCCCACTACCAAACCTACCTTCCCAGTCCAAATAAAATCCAGCCCTTGAATTTTAACAAAAAATAGCTCCAGCAACTACGTTTGCTGAAGCAAGCGCCATCTTCCTGGATTTTACTTACCTCACCCAGTTGAGGAACCGGGTGGGATATACACCCCTTCCAGGACTTTACCATACACTTTACCACAGGATGTATATGTAATTCTGATGCTTCATATGTCACCATAGCCCTCTCTTTATAGTTATGGTACTCCTTGTCTCACTATAAGGCCTCTTTCACATGTCTGTGATGACATCCTGTGACAAGATGGTCAGTGGTTCATCTGTGGAGATGTCCATGAAGCATCCATGTTTGGTCCGTGTGTCTGTTTTTTGCTCTTCATGTATAACTCAATTTAAAGAGCATATTCTAGCAACGATCTGTAAAAGCCATGGACCAAACACAGATGACATCCATGTTGTGTCCGTGGACTATAATGGGTCCAGACACAAATAAGGCATATTTCTGTGTGCTTCACTTGTCATTATAGGGCTGTATATAAAATGGTGGTACTCCATATTTGACTATACAGTTGGGTATCGGGGTCCTATTGTCTTAAAGTGGTATCCCATTGTATTTTTGCATTGGCCCCACTTGTAGCAGGATGCTGGCCCTGCCTGCTGCCATTTTAGACCCGACCATATGAGGTCATTTTTTAGATTATTTTTTTTTTTATCAGGGCCCCTTTAGGTTCCCAGTCCACCCCTGCAGCGTTGTATTACTGTAAAGTGATTGCATGTACTGCACATCATTATATGACTTTCTGTGTTGGCCTATTTTTATTTATTTTTCTCTGTTCTATGTGGCGAAACCCAATCCGATTCAGAAAATGATAAACTTAATCTAAGCACAAACTGGTACTTCACAAATGAGCTGATTATTCTCTGCTCATAATGTAGTGTCCCACTAGGTTAAGGTGGGCACTGCACAAAAGGGGTTAATGTGTTGTTATTACCTGTAATGTTATATGTATGCATTTCCCTGTGTTAACTGGTGTCAGGCCTATTAGGGTGCAGTTTAGCCTCCCAGACATTAGAGGGAGCCAGAGAGCCCTGGTCATATATAGGTAGGCCCAGACAGGGGAAGTTAGTTCATTCCAGGGGACTAGAGGAGTTACTTCGTCCACCTGAAGCTCCTGAGGCTAGGATTAGCTCAGTAGAGACACCCCAGTTGCAGGACAGCACCTCCTGGGAGAAACCTGCAGCTTCCCAACCAAGCAAGGATAATACAAGTCAGATAAGTACCCTGATGGGCAGAGGTTCTATAAAGTACAGCAAGCGCCAATACTGGAGAGAGGATTTATATACCAAGGATTAAAGCCAGCATTTAGGCATCCGGGCCTTGGGATCCAGCCAGCTAGAATAGCTGAAGGGGATAGAGCAGCATTGCACTGCAAAGCATTAACCGTTGTGCCCTCCAAGTATCTTGCATGATTAATACCTGCCATTATTCAAAGTCTACCTGCTTGTGAAGTATTGTTCAAGGGACTGCATTATCATCACAATCACCTGTAACTGTATGTACAAAGTTGGACTGTGTTCACCAAGTAAAGCAACGTTTGGTTTATCCACTGAGTACTCAGTTATTCCTCCTATAAATCGGTGTGCCACCGTTACAGGCACTGGCGTCACGAATCCAACAGGGACCTTGCCCCAGGCACTAAAAATACCTGTAACATCCAGGGCACCTCATCCACCATCAGGCCTGGTCCCTATATACAGAGTGTGCCCCAGAGGAACTGTGTCTACCTCTCCTTCACTGCCGCATGCCTGCCCAGGGTTCTCCAATACAGTGAGCAACCCTCGCTTGCCTATAACCGTGACCTCGCTTCGCTATACCCTGCAGGTCTGGCGTGCTGCATAAATTGGCGTCACGAACAGGATTTACGGAACATTCCTGCGCCATTGCGGATATAAAACTGTGTGCTAAAAACTGCCTTAAAGTGAGCAAGCCCTATTGTTTTATTCTAAATTGCTGGGCCAAAGAACTGTCATCATTAGCGGTGTGAAGATAGTGTTTTCTGGACTGTTTGCTGCTTGTTTGAGCCACCGCTTGCTGTCAGTGAATAGACAGCCATTTTGCCACTTAAACCTGAGGTGGATTACAAGTGCGCCCGGTGAACTGAGTCCCGGAGCCTACCTGAGTCCCGGAGCTACGAGAGGCCGCGCCCACCTGCTGACGCTGTATGCAGGACGTCTGACGCCTGTAGCCACGCATCTCGCGAGACTTGGAGCGAGCACCACCGGAGTGAGTACCAACTTTAAACTGTTGCCGGCTCTGCTATTTACCTTACCGGAACGTTCCCGACCCCTGCCAGGGCACCGGAGGGAGCCCCGTTAGCGACAAAAGACTTTTCTGTGAAAAAAATAAAATAAAATTATTATCATTGCTGCTCCGGTCCGCTCTGCTACATTTAAAGGGCCATACTCACCTAGCAACGCCATGTCCACACCTGAGGAAATCGGACAGGTGGCCCCAGTCGTGCCTTCTGGAGTATCCCCAGCCGACCCTAGGGCCCCTGCCGCCGCGGCACCGCCAAGCATGATGCCGCTAACTATGCCGTACTATTTTGGGGCCCCCTGGTTCCCACGTTATTCAGGGGAAGCCCATAAGTTAAAGGACTTTAGGGAACAGATACTGGCCTTGTTCCGGCTTTACCCCATAAATGCCGAACAGCAAATGGAGATTCTCCTAGCTCAGTTGGAAGGGGCCGCCCGCAGGGAAGTCATGTCGTGGCCCCGCTCTGAGAAAAGTAGCCTGGAACAGATCTTTGATCGCTTGGGCACCACCTTTGAGGCCAGAACGGTGTCAGAAGTTAAAATGCGTTTCTTCAGCAGAAAGCAGCAACCTGGGGAGTCGCTCCGTGATTTTGCCCTGTCCTTACAAGAGACACTGAGAGCTGTAGTCCAAGTGGATCCTAAAGAAGCTGAGGACCAGGACCGGACTCTTAGAGAGCAATTAATTGCAGGCGTAAGTAATGAGCATTTAAAGGGCCAGCTACGCATGTTGTCAGCTCAACACCCCCACTGTGCATTTCTGGACTTTAAAGAATTGACCATCAGTATTTTGGGCCAGAACCCTGCTCCAGGGCCGGCAGCCTCCTATGAACCCCAGGCTTGCCAACCAAAGACTGTTAATGTGGGACCTGCAGGAGTCAGTCAGGCGACCCAAGCTCCAGTTACAGACGTAGTGGCAGCCCTCATGGAGCAAGTGAACCACCTTACTCTAAGTCTAGAGAAGGTGTGCAAAAAGATAGAGGAATGGGAGAGACCATTATTACTAGAAGATGAAAGTCCTCTTCCTCCAAGGCTCCCACCTGCATATGGAGACGTATACCCAAAAGAGCCTGATGGGCCACCGAGGTACCGGCCCAGAAGTAGAAAACAGCCTGTCTGCCACCACTGCAAGAAATATGGACATACTGAATCAATGTGCTGGCAGTTAAACGGGCAACCCCTGAGGCAGAGGACCGCCCCTCGGGAGGTAGAACAGTAGGTCCAAAGGATCCAAGCTGGATGCCTAAGTATGTAGGATCCCGTCCAAAAATTAATATATGCATCAACGGGATACCCTTTGAAGCCCTCTTGGACACTGGGTCACAGGTCACCACCATTCAACTGCCTGCCTTTGACCAGTTCTGGGATCAAAGTCTTCTCACCCAGCCACCAGAGTCCTGGCTAGATATCATTGCCAGCAACGGTAAGCCAGTGAAAGTGCATGGGTATTGGGAACCTACCCTTCAAGTGGGAGAAGCCACCCTGCCACAGCAAGGCGTGATTGTGGTACAAGCAGGAGATAAAGGAGGACACCCTGTGATCTTAGGGACTAACGTTCTGAAAAATTGTTACTCTGAAGTGCTTGACGCCTTAAATCAAACTATATCTTCAGCCTCACCTGCTTCTAGAAGAGTTATCCAAAAGACTATTAGTGTGCTGAGTGCTCAACAAAAGTTTGCCAACAAGAAAGGAGAAATTTGCACTGTCCGGATCCGGGATAACCGGCCGGTAATTCTGCCTCCAAATTCCCAGATCATCCTGTGGTGCCGTGCGGTGTTAGGGATCCAGGGCCAGGACTATCAAGCCCTAGTGGAACCTATTACCTTTGAAAATCATCCCTTCGTACGGACAGCCAAGAGCATGGTGACTGTGTCTCAAGGTAAAGTGCCTGTCCGCTTAATTAACTTTGGGGATCATCCCGTTACTCTCCTTAAACACTGCCCCGTTGCTCAGCTTTTTCAAGTGTCTTTCCAGGATGTGATTCGTCTGCCTGCCACGGAGGCGTTCCAGACCACACAGAGCAGCAGCACCCCTACAACATCTTGGTGGGGAGAACTACATGTGGGGAACGAATCCACCCCAAAAGAGTAAATAGAGGGAGTCCTGAAGCTGGTGAAGGAGCACCACCAGGCTTTCAGCAAGCACTCCACGGACTACGGAGAGGTCAGTGTAATCAAACACACCATACCCACTGGCTCTCATCCTCCTATTAAGGAGAGGCACAGACCCATAGCACCTACTACCTATCAGTCTGTGAAAGAAATGATAAAAGAGATGAAAGACTCTAATATAATTCGGGACAGCCATAGTCCCTGGGCTGCGCCCCTAGTTCTTGTCCGAAAAAAAGATGGCAGCATAAGGGTCTGCGTGGATTACAGGAAAATTAATCAAATCACCCACAGAGATGCATATCCATTGCTACGCATTGAGGAGTCCTTGACTGCTCTGGGGTCATCAGCCTATTTCTCTACCTTGGACTTAACCAGTGGGTACTGGCAAGTACCCATGGCCCCAGAAGATCGAGAAAAGACTGCTTTCACTACCCCTATGGGCCTGTTTGAATTCAATTATATGCTGTTTGGACTGTGTAACGCTCCAGGAACGTTCCAGAGGCTGATGGAACGTTGTTTAGGCCATAGGAATTTTGAGACTGTACTCTTATATCTGGATGACGTCATTGTATATTCCAAGACGTATGAGGACCATTTAAAGCACCTGGGTGAGGTGTTTCAAGTTCTTGCTAAATATGGCCTCAAGATCAAACCATCCAAGTGCCACCTGCTGAAACCAGCGGTCAAATACCTTGGGCACGTTGTCAGTGCCGATGGAATACAGCCTGATCCTGATAAACTGGCTGCTGTCCGAAACTGGCCTACTCCAACGACCGTGAAAGAGGTGAGAAGCTTTCTCAGTTTTGCAGGGTATTACAGGCGTTTCATCCCGCACTTCGCACAAATTGCGGATCCCATCCAGGAACTGTTGAGGGGGCATCCAAAGAAGAGCCCGAAAACCCCTATTCCTGTTGAATGGAACCAAGAACGGGAAATTGCCTTTCAAATCCTAAAGAAGAAGTTGACTGAACCCCCTGTTCTGGGTTACCCAGATTATCAGAAGCCGTTCCTCCTCTACACGGATGCCAGTAAAAGAGGCCTGGGGGCCGTGTTGGCTCAAGTGCAAGACAACAAAGAAAGGTTAATTGCCTACGCCAGCAGATCCCTGAAGGGAGCTGAAAAGAATGATCAGAATTACAGTTCTTTCAAGCTGGAGTTTCTTGCCTTAGTGTGGGCTGTGACTGAAAAGTTCAAAGACTATCTCGCTGCCACACCGTTTGTTGCCTTCATGGACAATAATCCCCTGGCGCATCTGAACACGGCCAAGTTAGGGGCACTGGAGCAAAGATGGGCCTCCCGCCTTGCCAACTATGACTTTACTGTGAAGTACCGGGCAGGCCGCTCCAATGATAATGCTGATGCCCTGTCGCGGCTTCCCACTACATAGGCCCCAGATGATCTAAAAGATGCCTGGGAAGAAGTGGAGATGCCTGCGTTCTACAATAAGTTCGCCCAGCAGGATAATATCCGTACTGAAAATCTCCCTGCTGCTGATCTTCCCTCCTCAGATGATCCTGAGTCCGGAGGCGATCAAGAAAGATGGATTAAGCTCCAGTCCGAAAGTAGAGTCCTGGGTGAACTGCTGGACTTCCTTACCAGTGGGAAAATCCCTGAGAAAATCCGGAGGAAGAGTGCAGACCCAGAACTAGTAAGACTGTGGAGACATCGCCACCAACTATTCCTTCAAAGAGGCCTGTTGCTCAGAAGGAGTCTGGATCCAGTGTCCTATGATAGAGTCTATCAGATTCTCCTGCCACGTCGGGATGCCAGCCTGGTACTGGACATGTACCACAACCAGTCCGGACACTTCGGGGTGCAAAAAACTGAGGCCACTATACGGAGGAGATTCTATTGGATTGGGATGAGAGAAGATATCGAGAAATGGTGCCGAGAATGCACTGCCTGTGCTGTGGGGCGGACGGAACGCCATGACCAGAGAGCGCCTCTCCATCCTATTGTAAGTACAGCTCCTCTAGAATTGGTCGCGATTGATCATGTGAAGTTGGAGTCGAGTCGCTCTGGATATACATATGCCATGACTATAATTGACCACTTCACCAAGTTTGTCGTAGCAGTGCCTTTGAAAGACCTGACAGCCAAGACTACAGCGGAGGCGTTCTGGAAACATTTCCTTCTGCCCTACGGCTGTCCAGAAAGGATCCTCACCGATCAAGGGTCTGCGTTTGAGTCACAGCTGTTCCATGAGATGTGCCTGCTGCACAACTGCCAGAAAGTCCGGACCACCGCCTATCATCCGCAAGGTAACGGACTCTGTGAAAAGATGAATAAAACTCTCATTGAAATGCTGAGAGCGGTACCCCCTGATACGAGGGGTGATTGGCCTACTCTGTTGCCACAACTGATGTACACTTATAACAACACCATCCATTGTTCCACCGGTTACACCCCGTTCTACCTGATGTTTGGGCGACAAGGGAGATTACCTGCGGATCACTCCCTGGGGGTACAAGTGCCGGATGTGATCAACCCACTGCCCAGGACTGATTGGGTAGTGGAGCACCAGAGGCGTCTTCTTAATGCCAAGGAGATTGTGCAAGAACGCATGGAAAATGTCCGGGAACGCCAGCAAAAAGACTACGACCAGACTGCCCATGCGGGACCCCTGGCTCTTGGAGACAAGGTTTGGTTGAAAAACAACCACCGGACCAGCAAGTTGGACAGCAAATGGGAAAGGATTCCCTACCTGGTTACTGCCATACCTAATGCTGCAGCCCACATATACCAGGTCTCCAGAGAAGGAAAAGGTCCCCAAGTTGTTCACCGGAACCGCCTCAAGCCCTGTATTGAAGGAGAACCAGCGGCGGAGGAGATGGAGTCTGAGCCTGCTGAGGAGGAATTGCCGGCTCCACCTATGGACCCTATGCAGGCTGTGGAGAACTTGATCCATGATAAAGAGCCGCTCCACTGGGCCCTCACGCCTTGGCTGAATTTGTTGGTTCCTGCTCCTGTTCCTGTTGGTCTCCCGTCTCAGGAGACTTCACCTCCAAGAGCTCCTGAAGAAGTTCCAGAGGCAGTGAGCTCTCTTGACCTTCCTGAGTCCAGGCAGGAAGAATCTCCGCCACTAAGGAGGTCTACCCGTTCTACCAGGGGGCACCCGCCTGTGAGGTTTGAGGACTACATCATGAGCCCAGGTAGCCCCTCACGGGAAACCCCTGTTTAACTCTGTTGTAAGCCTGGGTACGGACTCATATTTGTTCCTTGAGCCTCCAAGAACTTTACATCGTTTTATATTGTTCTACTGTTATATTATGGACAATTTGCATTTATGGACTATCCTGGTTTATTGATACGCTGCACCAGGTCAGCGCCCCTGTTCCCTTACACTATCCTGAGAGAAGAGAACGACGCCCCTTTTCACCGAAACTTGTTCCTAGGCCAGTGGACTGCCTGATTTGTGCATGTGATGTGCTTCTGCAAATGTAGATGTGTTTTTCCTACTTTGCATTTTTGTCTCTTTTTCAGGTGCAGTATCCAGCTGGGCAGGGCCCCTCCATGTTGCGCCGAGGTCGGGCAACGTTATAGCGTGGTGGTATGTAGTGTCCCACTAGGTTAAGATGGGCACTGCACAAAAGGGGTTAATGTGTTGTTATTACCTGTAATGTTATATGTATGCATTTCCCTGTGTTAACTGGTGTCAGGCCTATTAGGGTGCAGTTTAGCCTCCCAGACGTTAGAGGGAGCCAGAGAGCCCTGGTCATATATAGGTAGGCCCAGACAGGGGAAGTTAGTTCATTCCAGGGGACTAGAGGAGTTACTTCGTCCACCTGAAGCTCCTGAGGCTAGGATTAGCTCAGTAGAGACACCCCAGTTGCAGGACAGCACCTCCTGGGAGAAACCTGCAGCTTCCCAACCAAGCAAGGATAATACAAGTCAGATAAGTACCCTGATGGGAAGAGGTTCTATAAAGTACAGCAAGCGCCAATACTGGAGAGAGGATTTATATACCAAGGATTAAAGCCAGCATTTAGGCATCCGGGCCTTGGGATCCAGCCAGCTAGAATAGCTGAAGGGGATAGAGCAGCATTGCACTGCAAAGCATTAACCGTTGTGCCCTCCAAGTATCTTGCATGATTAATACCTGCCATTATTCAAAGTCTACCTGCTTGTGAAGTATTGTTCAAGGGACTGCATTATCATCACAATCACCTGTAACTGTATGTACAAAGTTGGACTGTGTTCACCAAGTAAAGCAATGTTTGGTTTATCCACTGAGTACTCAGTTATTCCTCCTATAAATCGGTGTGCCACCGTTACAGGCACTGGCGTCACGAATCCAACAGGGACCTTGCCCCAGGCACTAAAAATACCTGTAACATCCAGGGCACCTCATCCACCATCAGGCCTGGTCCCTATATACAGAGTGTGCCCCAGAGGAACTGTGTCTACCTCTCCTTCACTGCCGCATGCCTGCCCAGGGTTCTCCAATACAGTGAGCAACCCTCGCTTGCCTATAACCGTGACCTCGCTTCGCTATACCCTGCAGGTCTGGCGTGCTGCAATAATTATCATTTCAAGAGTTCATATAATGCCAAGATCTCAGGAGTTTTCCTTGCCTCCTGATTATGAGACCTGAGCATCTGCATTGTGCGGTATCACAAAATACCCCATCCTCTGTATGAAGACACATTGACACTACCGCGGGACGGCTGTGCCCATTGTCCGGACCGCAAACTGCGGATCTGGAAAACACAGACACCGGCTTTGTGAACTTGAAGGCAATGGATCTGCGATCTGCAAGGAGCGGCCAAAGGTAGGACATGTCCTATCTTTTGCGACGTGGAGGCACGGACCCAGAAGCCCATGGAAACACACGGAAGCCCTTCTTCGGCCGCATTTTGTCAATGGGTCCACACGCGATGCACATGCCCTGTGTCTGTTTTTTGCTGTCCACAAAATGGGCAAGGCTGTTCCACAGTCGTGTTGATGCAGCCTAAAGAAATACTCACTTGCTGATGGATCCTACAATATCTAGCAAGTCATTTCTTTACACAAATTAATAGGAATTTCATGAGAGCATGCAGAAGCTGGGGTTATAAGTTGGAACAAGCTCCAAGATCTCCATCCCGCAGAGCCTAACATCACTGCAATTTTGGTAGCAGGGCAAGAGAAATCCATCGTAACCAAGGCAAAAATTTGGTTTAAATATCTTAAAGGGGTTGTCTCACTTCAGCAAGTGACCTTTATCATGTAGATGCAGTTACTAAAGGGCACTTACTAATGTATTGTTATTGTCCATATTGCCTCCTTCACTGGCTGGATTCATTTTTCCATCACATTATACACTGCTAGCTTCCATGGTTACGACCACCCTGTTATCCAGCAGCGGTGGTCGTGCTTGCACATTACAGGAAAAAGAGCCGGCCTATGCGCACTAACACGGTCTCGGACACCAGAGAGGCCGGCACTTTTTCCTATAATTTGCAAGTACGACCACCACTGATGGATTGCAGGGTGGTCATAACCATTGAGACAAGCAGTGTATAATATGATGGAAAAATGAATCCAGCCAGCAAAGGAAGCAACATGGACAATCACAATGCATTGTGCCTTGTATTAACTGCATCCACATGATAAAGGCCATTTGTTGAAGCGAGACAACCCCTATAAATAAGGACATCTCATATGTCTTGGTAATGCTAACCATATAATACACTTTGGGGGGTTTCACGTACTCCAGTTTTGGTGTCACTGTTAATGCAGTTTCTTGATCTTAAAGGAGTTATCCAACCCCTATAATGCCCCTCAAAATGCCCGGGCCCCTCATACAGGTTGTGCTTACCCCTCTTCCCGCATTACTCCACGCCCCGTTGATCACTGAAGCCCTGATTTAAAGAATAAATGTATTTTTCTCAGAAATGCTGCAACCAGTTTCACAACTGGATGGATCAACCCTACCAGACTATATGCCTGGTTTTATAGAGTCGATCCTGCTGATGGGTACACTTTAAGTTTCAGGCAAATAATTTTGTGCTCTCTGGTAGAAAATGTCCTATAATTTGTTGACCTTAGGCTATGCTCACAACAGGGGCGGACTGGGAACTTAAAGTGGCCCTGGAAAAAAATAAATCAAAGTGGCCTCATGTTGTAGGCGGGTCAAAATTGACATAAGGTGGAACACAAGTAGGCGGGGCCAAAAATACCATAGTGCAAAATGCTGTAACAGCAGAACCAAATACCACAGTGTTGTACAATACACTTTAGCTGCTATTTTCTGTCCTGCTTCACCAGTTGTCTCTGATTAAGATATGGACCAGGGGGCTTAGAAGATGAGGCCACAGCAGTTTAATTCAGGAGGGCATGTGGGGTCGCTGTCCGGGTACATGAGTACTTGATCCTCATAGTCGGGCGTTGCTAGGTCAAAACATTTGGGGCCTGGGCCCCTGATGTTTTTTCTCAGGCCCTGAATGTCCTGTCCGCCTGTTAGATATAACTGTATTGCCGTCCTGATTGAATCTAATGCATTGCAAGAGCTGAAGGACCTGTGATGACCTCACAGATCATGTGATCAGTTCTAAATGCAGTAGCTGAAAAGGACCTGGGATGATGTCACCATCATGTGACCAGTGCAGGAGAGGACGGCTCAGCAGTGAAGAGAAGTCCTGGGAAGAGGCTGAGGTGAGGTCTGCTACATGAGGAGAGGTAAGTGAAGATTACTCAGTGTGAGAGGCCGAGGCAGAGCAATGTTGGGAGTGGTAGTTATTTAACTGGGACTGTATGTTAGGGCTGAAGGGAGGTAGGGTATTTACATGGGACAGTGAGGTGGAGTGATATTAATTACATGGGACTGAAATTTTGGAAGTGGCTGGGGTAGGGTGATGTTATTTACATAGGACTGTATGTTGAGGGGTAATGTTATTTATATAGGACTGCATGTTGAAGGCAGCTGTGGGAGGGAGTGATATTATTTACATGGGATTGAATGTTAAAGGGTAATGTTATTTACATGGGACTGCATGTTGGAGGTGGTTGGGGAGGGGGTGGTTTTATTTACATGGGACTGTATGTGGAAGGTGTCTGGGGGAGGGAGTGATGTTATTTATATGGGACTGAATATTGAGGAGGTGATTTATTTACATGGGACTGTATGTTGGAAGGGGCAGGAGAGATGGTGTGATGTTATTTACATAGGACTGTATTTTAGAGGGGGCTGTAGATAGAGAGGGATGTTATTTACATGGGACTGTATATTGGAGGGGGCTGGAGAGATGGTGTGATGTTATTTATATGGGACTCTATGGCGGAGAGAGAGAGAAATAGTGTTATTTACATGGGACTGTATGGTGGAGGTGCTGAGGAATTATAATTTCTGAGGACACTAAACGGAGGAATATAACTACAAGGGGCACTGCAGGCGGCATTATAAATATTGGGGGTGCTTCAGGGCGAGCATTATAACAGTAGGGGACGATATAACTACAGGGGGCACTGCAGGCGGAATTATAAATACTGGGGGCGCTTCAGGGTGAGCATTATAACAGTAGGGGGCAGTATAAATACTGGGGGCACTGTGGGGGCATATTAAATCCAGGGGACATTAGGCGTTCTTATTACTACTATAGGAGGGATCCGCATTATTTCTACTAAGAGCACTATGGGGGCCTTATTATTACTGAGGGGTCTGTAGAGGGCTTTATTACCACTGGGGGAATAATAGAGGGCCTTATTTCTACTGGGGGCTCTGTGAGGGTATTATTAATACTGGAGGGCTCTTCTACTAATAGAGGCACTCTTGTGGAGCATTATCACTGTTGGGTCCAGTAGGGGGCAGTATTACTAATGAAAGCATTCTAAAAGGGTATTACTATTGTTGGGACTATTAGGAATACTGTTACTATGGGGGGCACTAATTTTTTTCTTTAGGATAGTATTCGGGGGTACAGAAAAGTAAGGAAGCTAAGATGTCCGTGTGTTACCCTCTGCAGAGACGAGGCGGCTGAGAGAAGTTGTCTGAACTGAATGGAGAAAAGGATGACAGAGAAGAACTACATCAGAGGAGACATCACCTGGGAGGCCCTGGATGTGAGAGGTGCGTGCTGCTGTATAGCAAGTAAAGCAAAATGTCTTCAGTGCTAGTGTTTGCAGGGGGGGGGGGGACGCAGTTGTTAAACTTAGAGAATTGGGCCATATGCATTGGTGCTTGGGCCCCGGATCTTTTGAGACCCTAGCAATGCCCCTTCTCACAGTGTTAATTGTACCCAGCCAGTGGCAGAGAAGAGGGCTTGGGCGGCTCCCTGGGCATCAGCCCACCGGGATATTTCCCTGTAGGGTCTATGGCCAGTCTGCCCCTGGCCCCCTGGCCTTTCTGTAGATAGGTCAGCAGACTCATTAACATAGCTAACCACGCCCACCCCCCCCCCACACCTTTCAGAACTGGATTGAGTAGTATAAAAATACAAAAAGTTGCACATTTTTGCAAAAAAATCCCAAAATGTCTCAATAGCCCTACTTTGCCACTTTTTAAAGCCAGATTTCCGTGGTGCAGGGCGTGATAAATTCTCCTTTTATTGTAATTCATTATTATAAACTGACGAGGCCGATTCATTACAAGAAATCAGTAGCCATCTAAGCAATTCAATATCTCCTTATATTAATCCTGAACAGAACTATACAACCCCCTCCCCCCCATATATTTAAAGCATCGTATTTCGAGATCCTAGCAGCAATCCGTCCACCCAAGATATTGGACGTCAGTCCCAAGTTTTAAAACGGATCTCCTCTATAGCAGCCCCCAGTATACACCTATATACCAGTAAATACAGCCATGACCTAGATTCTTGCCTCAACCCCATCGTCTGGCTGCACTACTGAAATGACCCGGGCTTTGTCAATCCCCAGAATAGAAGTAGCTCTGCAGATAAATTATTAAGCAGGGCTGTGTCCACAGCAGCTCGCCTCTGAACGGCTTATACACGGACTATTATTTACTGCTGCAAAAGCCCTGGAAGGCGTTGTTATTTTGTGAGCATGACATCATTTATGGTGACCTCTGCTTTCTTTCCTTATGCATATTTTTTATATTTATTTTTTGCTTTCCTGACTGAAGCTAAATCCTGCTGCCTTCCCAGCGCCTAGCATTGTGTACAAGCAGAAACTGCAGATGAGAGGGAATCTTCTCCGACACAGATGCTGCTGTTTCTATGGGGATGCGAGAGCCAATGAGCTGCCGATGCTGCGGACTGTACTATGATGCTGAGACAAGATGGTGAATTCTACCTCTGCCTCTCATTCATTCCTTCCAGCTGATGCAAAACACGCACACAGGGTGTAGAGGAGCGCGTCAATGACAGCTCGGCTGCAAAAGATCCCAAAAAAACAACAAAACACCTCTTTTTGCAATCTTTTCGCTGGTGGTTTGCTTACTCGACCTCGATTACTCTCGGGCAAGTAGCATCGGCTGTTTTTATTTTTTATTTTTCTTGGGCTTTCTCACAACCGGTCCCCACAGAGGGTTGATAGCACGCAGCCCTTGAAGATGGTTACATCACAGGCTGACTGGTGCATGTCTCTCCACTGAGGACAAGGCTGAATGAGCAGACTGGACTGTAGATTGCAGCACACGAAACGCCTATAGAACCCCCTCCCCGAGATCCGGAACGAACTCCTCTTGAACGTGACCGTCCTGACGACATTGAACATGGCATGCCGAAGGTGTTATTTGTGAGTACCTCTCGATATTCTGCATGGCATGAGATTCGCGGCAGCCAGTGTCATTGAAATATTCTTGGCGTTCCCCTTCGAGAGAGATAAACAGTCGGACGTAACGTAGCCTTTTGCTCGAGATTTAAATGAATCACCGGGTTCTGCATATTAATCACGGGGAAGGGGCTGCAGATCTGGGTGGTGGTCTCGGAATAGTGGAGGAAGCTTTGAAGTGGTGACATTTTCGGGCTCAGTAGAAAATGCATTGTCATAATAAGCCGTACATTTCCTCAGGGTATAGCCATGAATAGCACTATAGGCTGACCTGCGCCAGCATAACGAATCGAAAGCTCGCCGTGCAGCCGTATTAGGGTAGGGGCCGTAGTAACAAGGTTGGTAGTGACATTTTATGGGAGTAATGTCTGGTCCTAATGAGTTGGGTTCCTCTTTTCTGTGCCTTGATGTGATATGTATTTACGGCAGGCGTCTCGCCTGTCAATAGTAAGTTGTGTTTTTACGTACACAGCCGATAACGTCAAAAAGCGGGCAACAGAGTATTCATCTAATCAACGACATCTCGACATAGAACTCAATACCGTAACTGCATTACTTGCTTTTCGGATCCGTGCATCCACGGAAACACGCGAGGCAGGCATGGTGTCGGAAATTGCATTACAAATTGGAAATATTCATTTTCGAGCTCTATGTGCAGCCATTTTGAACCGTAACATGCATCAATGGGGTATTAAGTTACATTTAGCAGATGCTTAATGGACGGTACTTAGGGACGTCGTGGCGGGCTACCGGCATAATATTGTCGGGCAGTAATAGTATTATTGTTTTGTTGCTATATGACATCAAGTTGGTTTCGACTCCCGACGGCCGTCTATAAAGTGATTCACCTTCTTTTAAGGTTTCTCAGTGTCCTCTCTTTCGTGACGAGGCAGCCTTCATTATCTGGATTAATTCGCTTGCTGCCCACTTGGCTGAATATTTCTTTATTTTTTGGATTCCCATATAGAGATTTATATTAGTATTAACTTTATGCACCCATCCCTTCCGTGAATATCCATCTCTGCCACCTAGTACATTGGATCCTTTAGCTTTTATCGACTTTTTGTCCGCCTTTCATATAGAAGTGCACAGGGTTACATCCCTGGCGTAACTGCCACACTTAAGGCGGCTTCCGTTTTTTAATCATACACGAATACAATTCTATTATGTCAGGATTAGAGCGCAGAGGAATTCCGGGAGGGATTCACAATGTACTCGGTAAATGTCAAGCTTTCAGAGTTTAGAATAGTTAGATATGGAAAAGCGTTAAGACCTTTCCTTTCCGTCCATTCATAGTTTTCTAATTGTTTATATTATTGCGTTCAGGTATGGAACACCCACTGGAACGATATCCCTAAGTCAGTAAAACTTCAGCTTTTTAGAAATGTTACGTCTAAGGCTACTTTCACACTGGCGTTTCTGGGTCCGCCTGTGAGATCCGTTTCAGGGCTCTCACAAGCGGCCCAAAACGGATCAGTTAAGCCCCAATGCATTCTGAATGGATAAGGATCCGTTCAGAATGCATCAATTTTGCTGCGTTTGGTCTCCGTTGCGTTTTTTAGACGGTCACTAAAACGCAGCTTGCAGCGTTTTGGTGACCGTCTGACTATGCGCAGCCAAACGGATCCGTCTAGACTTACAATGTAAGTCAATGGGGACGGATCCGCTTTTCAATGACACAATATGGTGCAATTGAAAACGGATCCGTCCCCATTGACTTTCAATGTAAGTCAAGACGTATCCGTTTTGACTTTTTTTTGAATGAATAATGCAAACGGATCCATTATTAATGGATACAAGCGTTTGCATTATTGGTGCGGATCCGTCTGTGCAGATACAAGACGAATCCGCACAAAACGCGAGTATGAAAGTAGCCTAAGAGTAGAACAAATGATATCAGATACATGTGGAATGGATATGTGATACTGGATATCTCAACAATACACAAGTTGTAGTGTAACCAGTGCCCAAGGACCCCCAGCGATCACAAGAGCGGAGGCCCTGTACCCCCTGCAACACCCCTGAAAATAACGGAGCGGCTGGTCGCACATGCGTGCTGCCTGTCTATTAATTTCTTCAGGAATTCCGGAGGAGATAGGTGAGCGCTGTATCTCCGGAACTCCCATAGAAATGAATGGAATGGCCATGCGCATATGCGACCGGCCGCTCCGCTCTTTTCAGGGGGGCTGCAGGGGATACTGGGCCCCCGTTCTCGTGATCAGTGGGAGTCCCTGCGGTAGGACCACCACCGATCTAATAGTTATCCTGTGGGTAGGGGATAACTTCTAACAACTGGCATACCCCTATAAAACAGTTCTCTACTTTCCTGACTGATATTATATGGTTCTGGTATTTGTGTTTGCCTTTTTTTGGATAACTGTACAGAATCATCCTGTCCCCGTGTAGCCGTGCCTTAAAATGATTGTCCAGAATTAGAAAAAACACCGTCACCTGTCCATTGTTTGTATGCGGTATTGCAGCTCTGCCACATTGACTTCAATGGAGCCGAGCTGCAGTACCAGACACAACCCATGGACAGGGGAGGCACTGTTTTTGGAAGAAGGCAGCCATGTTTTTTTTTATTTTTTTTATCCTGGACAACCTCTTTAAGCAATCCATTTTGAACTTAGTCAGGTTGATCACGTTGGCTTCTACAGCCAAGAAGCACAGATTCCCGCACACCATGAAGCAGCATACCCAACATCTCACACATCCAGGAAGGACCCACTTCCAGGGTTCTATATACCAGCATCAATATGAGGAAAAGTACAGATGTAGTCAGCAGCATTTTGACCCCAGCTGCTCCAGGATGGTCACTTTAACGTGATAAAGTCGAAATAAGGCCTCATGCACACGGCCGTTGTTTGGGTCCGCATCCGAGCCGCCATTTTGGCGGCTCGGATGCGGACCCATTCACTTCAATGGGGCCGCAAAAGAGGTCCACATCCGTTGCTCCGTTCCGCGGCCCCGCAAAAAAAAATATAACATGTCCTATTCTTGTCCGCAAAACGGACAAGAATAGGCAGTTATATCAATGGCGGCCCGTTCCGTTCTGCAAATTGCGGAAGGCACACGGGCGGCTTCCGTTTTTTTGCGGATCCTAGGGACGGTCATGTGCATGTTGCCTAACAGTGGTTGTAATATGGACTATGTGAAAATGAAGTTCCTGATGCTTACATGTCTCTCATGTGTAAGGATGACTTTATGAACGGTATGCGGCTGCCTACTCAATAGGTCACCATAGCTGTTCATCCTGAGCTTCCTGGTTTCCAAATACAATGCCAGAGTCATAAGAGTACTTAGCAGTAGAAAAAAAAGCAGGTTAAAATGCATTAACCATAGGAATAGTTATCGGTGTAAAATTAGGTGGCAGTTCCTATGGCTGTTGTAATGGCCACCATTAGTAGTTTGTATTTTTGTTAATTTCTTTGCTTGAAATAACTGAATACATATTAAGGGTCCATTCCGACGACCACAAGTGTTTTGTGGATCGCACATGGCCGGCCCTGTGATAGAAATGCCTATTCTTGTCCGCCATTGCGGACAAGAATAGGACATGCTCTATCTTTTTTGCGGTCTGCGGAACGGAACTACGGATGCGGACAACACACTGGGCCAGATTTATCATGACTCTGACAGCTCACTCCACTTTAACATATGGCTAAAGTCAGTTTTAGCCAAGTCAGATTTATGATCGGCCCTTTAAGACTGTAATAAATGTGGTTTGACGGTAGCAGTTTATCCGTCAGTAAGCAGCTTTACAAAAGTCGCACATCTTTACGAAAAAGTCGCACGTTTTTATGAAAAAGTCGCATGTTCTATTAAAAAGTCTCATAAGATAAGCATGGTCCTCACTGGAGTGAAATTGGGACTTTTTTGCGACTTTTTTGCGACTTTTTTAAATAGTCCCAATAGTAAATCTGTCTAGAGATTAATTTACATAAGAAAACACGCCCACTTTCAGAAAACTGGCGAGCATAGTGCAGAGCAGAAAAAAGTCGCAAATTTGTGCGCAGTTTTAGCGTTTGGGACTTTTTTGGGACTTTTTCACTCCATTATTCTGACCTGAGCTAATGATAAATCTGGCCCACTGTGTGCTGTCCACATCCTTTGCGGCCCCATTGAAATGAATTATCAAAATTTCAAAAATAATAATAATGGCCGGCCGGACTGTGTTCATAGATAAAGAAGACACCAACTCACCTTTCCAGTCATCCACCAGTCCAGCAATGCAGGTCCCGGCGGTCCCCATCGTGGAGGAACCATTCATGGTTACGAAACCATTGCAGTCACTCACTAGCCTCAGTGGTCACGTGCATGTCACTAGCACTGGACCACCCTGCTGGAATGGAAGGCTCTTTGAAAGGTGTTTTTTTTATTTTATTTTGAAGACATTCCTGCCAACCATAGGTTTTTTAATTAGGGTACGGCCACACGGTCAGGTTTCTGCATGCAATTTAGTTGTCAAAACCAGGAGTGTATTCAAAAAAGAGTTGAGAAGTTGTATCTGTCTTTTATACATTAGGACACTTTCACACTCGCGTTTGGTGCGGATCTGTCATGGATCTGCACAAACGCATCAGTTCAGATAATACAACCGTCTGCATCTGATCCGTCTCGAACACCATTGAAAGTCAATGGGGGACGGATCCGTTTTCTATTGTGCCATATTGTGTCAGTGAAAACGCATCCGTCCCCATTGACTTACATTGTGTGTCAGGACGGATCCGTTTGGCTCAGTTTCGTCAGACGGACCCCAAAACGCTGCAAGCAGCGTTTTGGTGTCCGCCACCAAAGCGGAATGGAGGTGGAACTGAGCCAAACTGATGCATTCTGAGCGGATCCTTATCCATTCAGAATATATTAGGGCAAAACTGATCCGTTTTGGACCGCTTGTGAGAGCCCTGAACGGATCTCAGAAACAGAAAGCCAAAACGCCAGTGTGAAAGTAGCCTTATCTCCATTTATGATCCACTCCTGATTTTGGCTTCCAAACCTGACAGTGTGGCCGTACCCTTAGGCTTGATGAGATACATTTATTTCCAAGTCATTTTTATCCATTGAGATGCTCTTTAAACAATGTGGGCAGATGATAGGGCCCACTGGGCTTGGAGATGCCCATGGGCAAACATGTTTCATGCTTGTCAAACCAAGTGTGGGTAAACAATTGCTTCTGTCACCCAAGGAGCCAATTGTGTCTGCTACTCCACCCGCTATCCACTAACACGAGTTTCGCCAAATGTAGGAAATATAATTGATTACCGAGCAATCCGTGATCCGGCACTGAGGACCAGTAGCCACCGTCCTGTCTGACACATTAGATGGTTTGGAAGAACCACTCACTGCAATCCATTTTCCTTACGAGATTACGGATGGTGTTGGTTGATGCATTATATGGATTGATGCCATTATACAGATTATATGAATGAATCTGTTATGCCCCAGGTCTGCCAGTTTGACCTTCTAAAGGGTTTTATAGGTTTAGTAGGATCTTCCCATGAAATAAATACAGTACACACTTTAATATGCCCTATTGTGATCCTCCATCATGTGGTGGTGTGGCTGTGTCACATAACTGCACATACATGAAAAGAGAAGAAACTGTTGGGGGGGATCATAATGGGGAATATATAGATGTGTAACTTTTTGCAGTTTAAATAGTTTTTTTGTAAAAACAAAATATGTTCCTTTCCCAGAAATTCCCTTTATTTTATATAATTGCTGCTTATCTGGAAACATCTCCAGTGTTCTTGAACCTTTTCCTTGCAAAGAGTTTTTTTTGATTAGTGTGCTATTTTTTAAAGGGGTTTTCCCCATCTCAGACAATGGGGGCACCTCTGGGACCCGCACCTACACTGAGAACAGAGCCCTGAAAGTGGTGGAGGGCACACTGCGCATGCGCAGCCGGCCTCCATTCATTTCTATTAGGTTGACGACAATAGCTGAGCGCTGGCTCGGCTATTTCCGTCGGGCTTATAGCAGTGAAGGGCCGTGCATGAGCAGTGCACTCCCATTTACTTCTATGGGGAGAGCACTTGGTGGTGGCAGCACCTGGGGAAACCCTGGGTCCTCCAGCCACCACTTCCCCTCTTAGTTGTCAATATAGCGATATGCCCCCATTGTCTCAGATGGGAATACCCCTTTATGATGCAGTAACGACCATATACAGACAGAAAAGAAACGGGCAGTAAATTAGTCGTTGTCTGCTCATTCATCCCTTGATCCCTTTGTGGCACACATTAATGGGGCCCATAGTGAAGATTGAATTGGTTCTCCCCATTGTTGGTGCTGTTTTTGCCACTCAGGATAGACAGATTTGGTGTTTGTTCCCCCTCTATGGGAGCATTGCATCCCAACTTTCTAACATCTGTTTATCTGTAGAGGGGTGACCTGTATAGATACCACTATTATAGCAGCTATTAAAGGGCATCTGTCAGCAGTTCTGTACCTACAGTATGAAACTGGCTGACCTGTTACATGTGCGCTTGGCAGCTGAAGGCATCTGTGTTGGTCCCATCTTCTTATGTGCCCGCATTGCTGAGACAAATTATGTTTTAATATTGCAAATTAGCCTCTAAGAGCAACGGGGGCGTTGCCATTACACCTAGAGGCTCTGCTGTCTCTGCAACTGCTGCCCCCTCTTCACTTGACTTTAGAAGTAGTCCGGGCAAGGCTTGATGATATGTTCACTGACTGGCCCTGTCAAAGTGCAGCGGGTGCGGCAGTTGCAGAGACTCTAGGTGTAATGGTAACGCCCCCATTGCTCCTAGAGGCTCATTTGCATATATTCTAAATTATTTTTTTCTCATTAATGCAGGCACATATGAACATGGAACCAACACAGATGCCTTCAGCTGCCAAGTTCACATATAACAGGTCAGCCAGTGTCATAAGGACAAATCTGCTGACAGATGCCTTTTAAATGCATATTGTACTATATTACACATTAATTATATGTTCTACTTAATAATGAGTCAAAAGACATTCACCTGACCCTTATGTACTAAATTAGGCTGTATGGCGGTGTTAAAGATGGTGGAAAGGTAAGTTGACACACACCATTGGTACAAAGCATCATTTTACTGATGAGCTGTATAAATTTACATTGATTGTATCTACGATTAGACTGCTTAATATTCACTTACCTGTATACTGTGAATAAAGCAGGGCACAGTGAATGGATGATGCAGCCCCCTCTTTAGTTATCAGAACCATAGAAAATTATTTCAGGGCAAACGTCATTAGTGCTGCACTCACTGTAAATTTTAATAATTAGCTATTATGCTTTTATATACTATATTTTCCTCTCTGTATAAATTACTACAAATGGAACGTAGCTTTGTCTTGTCAGCTTTGGTGATAGTCTTTCTTTTAAGATAATTTCTATATGAAATCATCAAATGGAATATTAACAGGCTTTCTTTTGTGCTGTTTTAGTGCAGAATAATCTATATTTTTGAAAGCTCCAGATTAATGCAGGACAAATGCTGGCTTATCCTATTATCTTTTTCAGTGGTAATTTTTAAGGCTATGGGCACCTTTGACATGGGAAAAGTGATTTATATATATATCTTAGTGGTTATGTTGCGTTAATATGTTGCACTCATTTTCAGACTGCAACCTACTTTGCTTCATTTGTTTTAGGTTTCCGTTTTCAATCTGCTCCTAGTTTATCACGTGGACATGTCCCTCCCAGTATTAAGTGCTGGATTTGTGTGTCCAGGATGCTGCTGCCTTCCTTAGCTTTCATGTTTCAGCACAGCTTTATTCGTGGACTGAGTCTCCTTTCTCCCTTGTGCTGACGGTCATTGATTCTGAGGAGTATTTGAATGTGACTTCTCTTGACACTTGTACATAGCCATTGTAATTTACTCCCTGCAAACTGCTTTGTATGTGTTTTTCTCTCCACACTCTGATCTGCCATGTACAACTTCCTCCCCCTGTGTGCTGCTATCTCTAACACTGAGAAAAAGGGAGGGTGAAAGCAGAGAGAACCATCAAAAACAAGAATGGTGATTTGACAGGTGTCAGAAGCGCCACCAACTAGGTGATGGGCTTATACTCTAAAGAAGCAAAATAATAGAAAAGTTTTTATAAAGACTATTCGGAAAGGGGCTTAAATGTGCATTTTGGAAGCAAATTAAGAATAAAAAAATATTCCAGGCAAAGCTGCTTATTTAAAATTCAAAAGCAGTTTTACTGTGTAACTAAATGTTCCCTCATCTGCTCTTCTTTATTTAAAGTTTTTATTGAAACAGAATGATTGTATTCATTATGTTAATAGGAACATAGCTTGTTCCTTCTACAAATGCTATACTTGTACCTAACTGCTAATTGCCTCAGATGCCATTGTCAATAATGCTCTATCTACATAACTATTCATAGTGAGAGAGGTCAATCTAGCATACAGTAATTGCAGAACTGAAAATTGTAGTGACATGTCCTTGAGCAATTTCACTTAAAGGGGTTTTCTGGTATCTTTAGGATAGGTCGTCAGTATCAACACCCCACACCTCCACCAATCAGCTGTTTCGTCCAACTGCCGGCTTCAGAAACTATAGGGGCCTACTGATACCAACTGTGTCCACTGTATAGTTTCTGGCACCAGCGGCTGCTCGAAGAGAGCTGATCAGTGATGGTGTGGGGAGCCGGACTCTCCACCATACTAATATTGATGACCTATTCTTAGGTCTATATCTATGTGTCAGAAAACCCATTTATAGATCTCTAATATATTAGTTTGACCGTCCAGATATCGGGACCCTATTGTGATATTTACTAGAATGTTGACAAGTGGTTCTTCTTCCGTACAGTACATGATTTCTGCTCATGATAGGTGATGGGGGCAGAAACAGGGTTGAGACTGAACAAACAATTATGGAGTATGAAATGATCAAACCAGATGGGGAGTGTATGGGATTATTACATTATGTGCTATCTTTGGGCTAGGGTACATTCACTGTTGTTGTTTTTCGGCAATATGGAAGTTGCACTAAATTTTGATGTAAATAATTTTTGTCATGTTTATTAATGAAATGGGGCAAAATGCACCAGTTTTATTAACGCTATGTGCCATTTTTTGGCACAAAAATTGTCTAAAGCAGGGATCAGCAACCTCTGGCACTCCAGCTGTTTTGAAACTACAACTCCCAGAATCCCCTGATTTTCAGTTTTCAACCTGCTCTTAGTTTCTCTTGTGGACATGTCCCTCCCAGTAATATGTGCTGGATTTGTGTGTCCAGGATGCTGCTGCCTTCCTTAGCTTTCATGTTTCAGCACAGCTTTATTCGTGTACTGAGTCTGAGTATTAATGAACTGAGCCTCAGGCCCATGAGTGTTCCTTTCTCCCCTGTGCTGACATTGATTCTGAGGAGTATTTGAATGTGGGTACTCTTACTTCTCTCTACACTTGTACATAGCCATTGTGATTGTCTCCCTGCAAATTGCTTTGTATGTTTTTGTCTTCCTATTGTAAGAAGTTACAAGGAATCATTGTGTATGATAGGTACGTGTCACCGAAGTTCCTGGCCTCAGTGGAGTAAGAGACGTTTTTTATGTGTCAGCAGCAGTTGCTGTTTGACACCTTGATACTTAGTATGGCTGTAATAGCTGATCCGGGACAGCTCTTACTGGGAGTAGTCAAAGTGCTGGATGGGTGACTACTCCCCATGTTCCAGGCCAGGTTTTGCCAGGCATAAAAACCAGCCAGCACCGCCAGGTGGGAAGGATTACCTCCATCTGACAGTGGAGCTCAGGAGGTCTGTGTGCTGTGATCTAAGGACTGTGTTGGGATCCGTGGCTTGAGTTGGGCTGGAGGTCTCAGACCCCTGTGAGGGCAAACAGGCCACCTAACGCCTGCCGTGGAATCGCCAAAACAGAACTTCCAACAGGGTGTGAAGTAACACCCAGGAGAAAAGGTGACTGTTTTGAATATGAACTTTTCAGGTGTGTGAACGATCACCAAGCAACTTGCGTTTTTGTTTTGCTTTCACGTGTGAATAAACACTGATGTTTTGAACCAAGAACTTGTACTTTGCCTCTGTGCTGCACCCACTAATCCTAACTACCAGAGCGAATCCCCACACTATCTATAGCCTGTGTGAACTGTGCCCCCCTCTACACTATGATCTGACACGTACAACTTCCTCCCCCAGTAAATAATTTTTGTCATGTTTATCAATGAAATGGGGCAAAATGCACCAGTTTTATTAGCGCCATGTGCCATTTTGTGGCACAAAAAATGGGCTAAAGCAGGAGTCTGCAAACTGTTCTGAAACTACAACTCTCAGAATCCTCCTTTCACTTCTAAGTAAGGGTGCATGCTGGGAGCTGTAGTTTCACAGCAGCTGGCGTGCCGAAGGTTGCTGATCCCTGGCCCAAAAAATACCACACAAGTGGTGGTATAAAGAAGGCAAACCAGTATAACATGCACCAAATTTATCACACATCAAGTGCCTCTGGGATAAATTTGGTGCGTCCTTCGATTGTCAGTCTAAGTTGATGCTAACCTCAGCGTTATCTGGGAATGTTCTCTTTTTTTGAGGCCATTCTAACATCAGTTTGCGTTGTATCGCAATACTGCAAATGCTAGTAAATGTGTAAGTATGGAGTAATGGTTCATACTGTGGTAAAATGTTTATTCTCTTGATTCTCTATGATGTGTTCTGAAAATAGTCTTCTCCACTTCGGGGACAGAATATGGGATGCGTTCAGGCTGCTAGAACAGACCTGCAGACTTTAATGAGCATACCCCTTGGAGTAAAACAGGAATAGAGATGTTCCTGGCTTTGGAGTTGTATAGCGGCGGTATCACTCCCTTGAGAGCAAGCAACATTTAGAAGACGTCTATTATAAGATACAAGAGGTTTGTCTGTGTCTGGGCTAGAAATATAGATAGATCAATACTATGTTTTCTTTGTATATAGCTATTATTTCAGAAAAGCAGTGAATTACATGTGCACTATGATTTTTTTCAGTTCGCTGTATATGATATTTATTGCTTGCTGTGCTGCTTTTTACCTTTACGTATGCTGATTTGCTGGTGACCATGATCTGTGTACGAGCATCACTGTGAAAAACATCTAGTGTAAAATAAGGAATTTATTTTTAAGTTTAAACCCAAGGAGCTATCGCTAAGAAACCGCACAAGCAATCTCACCCGTGAGTCCCATGGGTCCGCAGGTATTTTGGTTTCGCCTATTTTGTTCTTCATCAGGGAACAACAGCAATTTCGATAATGACTCCGTTTAATTAGAATATAGCAGATGTGCACTCCCAGTCTGCTGCACATAGACTAAATATAACCGCTATATAAAAGCCATACAAGATCTGATCTGTATAGCCATATTGATCAGAGAATTGGGAAAAATATCCTCCTTGCACTGAAAACCTGATGAAGATATTAAACAAATCGGTCCCAGTACAGATCCCTGTGGAACCCCACTGGTAACATGACCTTGTTTTGAATGTTCTCCATTGACTACAACCCTCTGCTGTCTGTCACTCAGCCACTGCCTAATCCTCTCAACAATATGGGAGTCCATGCTCAATGACTGCAGTTTATTGATAAGTCTTCTATGAGGGACAGTGTCAAAAGCCTTACTAAAATCTAGATATGCGATGTCTACTGCACCTCCACCGTCTATTATTTTATTCACCCAGTCAAAAAAATCTATAAGATTTGTTTGACATGATCTCCCTGAAGTAAACCCATGTTGTTTTTCATCTTGCAATCCATGGGATTTTAGATGTTCCACAATACTATCCTTTAATAGGGTTTCCATTAATTTGCCTACTATTGATGTCAGACTCACTGGTCTATAGTTGCTCGATTCCTCCCTACTACCTTTCTTGTGAATGGGCACGATAGAAACATAGAATGTGTCGGCAGATAAGAACCATTTGGCCCATCTAGTCTGACCAATATACTGAATACTATGGATAGCCCCCGGCCCTATCTTATATGAAGGATGGCCTTATGCCTATCCCATGCATGCTTAAACCCCTTCACTGTATTTGCAGCTACCACTTCTGCAGGAAGGCTATTCCATGCATCCACTACTTTCTCAGTAAAGTAATACTTCCTTATATTACTTTTAAACCTTTGCCCCTCTAATTTGAAAATGTGTCCTCTTGTGGTAGTTTTTCTTCTTTTAAATATGCTCTCTTCCTTTACCGAGTTGATTCCCTTTATGTATTTAAAAGTTTCTATCATATCCCCTCTGTCTCGTCTTTCTTCCAAGCTATACATATTAAGGTCCTTTAACCTTTCCTGGTAAGTTTTATCCTGCAATCCATGTACTAGTTTAGTAGCTCTTCTCTGAACTCTCTCTGGAGTATCTATATCCTCCAGTACTGCGCACAATACTCCAAGTGAGGTCTCACCAGTCTTATGGGAGTTGTAGTACAGCTATAATGTAGATTTCATTGGTTGGCAACTTTTACTATGTTACTCTTATATCCATTTATAGAGCACCAACATATTTTATCACACTCTTCAGTCCCTGTTGTGTTCACAATCTATATTCCAAATTAACTGGTGTGCTTATGGAGTGTGAGAGAAAGCCTATGCATATTCCATGCAGCTGTTGCTTTTGGTCAGATGTGTACCCAGGTCCCCAGAAAATAGTGATAACCACTGAGCCCCCAAGGTTTTTTCTCATTATTCAGCTAACAAAATTCGGGAGCATTGACATTTTAGTAACATTGATATATGGACATATATGTGCCACACATGAGCACTAACTGCCTGTATCAGGTACGATATTGTGCAAGCTGCTATGTTAAAGGCGTTGTCCTGTTTCAGTAGGAAACCAAACAACACTTGTGATCCTACTGCAATAAAGAATAGATTGTTACTTACCCAACAGATCCTGCGCCATCGCTCCGATTCTCCCGGGTGCAGTCAGGGGCGGACTTGGAACTTTAAGTGGCCGTGGAAAAAAAAAAACTAAAAGTGGCCCCATGTTGTAGGTGGGTCCAACATGACAGGAGTCAGGGTAACACAAGTAGACAGAGACAACAGAAGTAGGTGGGGTCAGCAATATTGTAGTGCAGCACAACATAACGCCCCAGCAGGAACAAATAATACAGTGCCGCACAAAACACTGCCACCCCTGTCACAGTATTCAACTGTATCACCGTTCTGAGGATGGTGATACAGTTGAGTTATGGAGGGCACCAGCAGCTGCCGGCCAGGTGCTAAAGTGATGCTCCTAGCAATAATTAATGCTGAGAACATCAGATTGTTATGTACTCTGTCGGTGGCTATGAGGAGAGCTTGGGCAGCCCCCTGGGCATCAGCCCACCGGGAAGTTTCCCTCTAGGAGGGTCTATGGCCAGTCCACCCCTGGATGCAGTGGTGACATCACATCAGCAACATGTGGCTGCTGCAGTCAATCACTGGCCTCAGCAGTGCACTGAAGAGGCCAGTCATTGCCTGCAGTGGTCACATGTTGGTAAACAATCTGCTAGACACTAGTGGTGGCAGCTTATCCCCTGAGAGAATAAAAGGATCGGGTAAAAAAATTCAGTTCACCCGATCTGTCAGGGAGAGTTGGGAGCTCCTCATAGATTTCAGATTGTTGACCAAACCAGCCATTCTTGTATGGGGCCATTAGATTGTGATGTTACTTGTCATTCAAATTAAGCAAAAAAAAAAAAAAAGGCTTGGGAAATCGGCACAGTGAGGCCGAGATGGGTGCAGTGGGTAAGCAGTGTGAGCATCTTCTTTGTAGAGAATGGAACAAACAGGAAGATATTGCTTTTGTTGTCTCCTAGCAGCAATTTATCGTAGCACCCCCTGGTATTAATACACCAGCAAGATGCTGGCACAGACAACAAAAAGACAGTTTATACAAAATAAGAAAAAAACGAGGAAAACATAGTATTTTTAGAACTGGGAAATGCCATTAGTTAAGGTCTGAAAGCACCACAAATTGCTGCAAATAAAGAACAATGATTCAACTGTTTTGGAAGACGCTGCATACACATTAAAGCCTCACCCATAAATATTTTATGTCGTACCGCTTAGAGGAAATCACAGAGGGGGATCCTCCTTTGTTTTTCTCCAAAATCGAGCTCGTCTCTGGGCGCAGAGATTTGTCTTCATGCACTAGTTATTTATTAAGTAAACTAACTTCACCCGTTCTTGGAGGTTTACAAACCGCAGTGTCCTACCGTGAGGGATCGGTGTAAGAGCATCCATTATCCTACAAGATGCTAAGAACAACATATTTAAACAGTTTCGTCAGCATTTCTAGATGGCCTGGAAGAAAACTAGACATTTATAATAATAGAAAACGTGAAATGGCTGTACAGAGCTGTACTTGTGTGGACACTTGGGATCAGTTCCAGAAGAGAAGCATAGATTTACAGGACAAACTATTATAAGGCCTCGGCTACACTGCCACTTTGTGTAGCGCAACTGATTGATTTAGTTTATTTATTAGTACCCTGAATTCCAAAGATTTTTGTGTTAAAGGAGTTATCCAGTAATTAATATTGATGACCCACCCTCAGAATAGGTAATCAATATCAGATAGGCGGGGGTCTGACACCCGGGACACCTACCGATCAGCTGTTAGAAGAGGGTGATGCGCCATGAGGCCTCTTCCTAGGCCATGTGACATCACCGTTCATCGGTCACATGGCCTAGTTGCAGCTCTGCCCCATTGAAGTGAATGGGGCTGAACCGCAATACCAAGCACTATGTACGGCGCTCCCTGTACAGCTGATCCGCCGAGGTGCCGGGACTTAGACTCTCGGCGGTCTGACAATGATGACCTGTCCTGAGGATAGGCCACCATTATATTTACCAGGATAACCCCTTTAAATTCTGGTATGAGGACCCCTACACCTCATTTTTTCTTTATTCTCTTCCTTGTCTATGTTTTTGTGTTGCTATGGGTCGTAGAGCCCACCTTCTAATACATCATAGGGCCAAGGAAATAAGGCTGCTGCTGAGCTTTGCTATTCCATAGAGAGAGAGAGCTGCAGCAGAAAGGACACATCCCCTGGGCTGCAGCAGAAAGGACACATCCCCTGGCCTGCAGCAGAAAGGACACATCCCCTGGGCTGCCAGCTTGATATAAATCTAGCAAGGCAATTGGAAGAATAAATGGGGACGTCTATGCTGGTTCTAGCTTTGTGAGAATGAGATTGTCATGTACTATATGATGTCTGATTTTCATTGAAGCAATATCTTTTTTTTACCTTGCTTTGTATGTATTTTATTGTTTCAAAAAAAGAACTAATTGAATATATGTTCATTTATATTTATACAGCCCTCTTAATCCTGCTGATCTTGGGAAAGAGGGGCTCAAGTAGGCCACAGGATGGAGATGTCCCATTTTACTACGTACGCTCATTACCGGTGATCTGGCCGTCAGTCGGCCAGTGTAATACAGACTTTACTCCTCTTAGGCCTCTTTCACATGAACGTAAGGGTTCCGTGCCGTGCTACAGGCCACATACGGCCGTTCCGCAATACACGGGTCACCAGCTGTGTGCATTCCGCATTACAGGTGCGGACCCATTCACTTGAGATGCTGTACGGAACGAAAGCACGGAACGCAATTTGCGGTCCGCAGCACGGGCACGGGCACGGAGCCCTTACGTTCGTGTGAAAGAGGCCTTAGTCTACGTGTTTTTTTTACTGCACAGATTATAGATAAAGATCAGGAACAGTGAATAGCTCACTAAGGCTACTTTCACACTAGCGTTCGGAGCGGGTCCGTCTGATGTTTCATCAGACAGATCCGCTCCTATAATGCAGATGTTTGCATCCGTTCAGAACGGATCCAAGTGTGAAAGTAGCCTGAGCGGATCCGTCCAGACTTTACATTGAAAGTCAATGGGGGACGGATCCGCTTGAAGATTGAGCCATATAGTGTCATCTTCAAGCGGATCCGTCCCCATTGACTTCTATTATAAGTCTGGACGGATCCGCTCGCCTCCGCACGGCCAGCAGCGGCGTTCAGGTGTCCGCTCACTGAGCGAAGCGGAGGCTGAGCGCTGGCAGGCGGATGCATTCTCAGCGGATCCGCCTCCACTCAGAATGCATTAGGGCCAGACGGATGCATTCGGGGCCGCTCGTGAGCCCCTTCAAACGGAGCTCACGAGCGGACACCCGAACGCTAGTGTGAAAGTAGCCTAATACAAGCTAATTTGAAATAAAATGATATAAAAAATAGAGTTTACAAAGGACAGAAATGTATCAGCTCTCGAGAGGATAGGGAAAGTATGATTAGTGGAGGTTCATATCCTAGCATCACCTAGGATTCACTAAAACCAGTGCCCAAGACCCCTTTCTAGAGGCATTTGAATGGAGCTGTGGTCATATATGCTCCATAGAGATTGAATAGAATGACTTGGCACTTGCATGATCACTGCCCCATTCAAATGCCCTCCGAACAGGGGGCCCTGCACCTCCATTCCAGTGATCAGTTGGGGTCTTAGTGGTTGAACCGCCGGTGATCATACATTTAAAAATGTATGTTGTGATATGACCCCTTTAAAGGGATTTACCCATCTCAGACAAGGGTGGCATATCGAGAATGGAGCCCCGAACGTTGATGGAGGGCGCACTGCACATGCACAGATGCCCTCCATTCATTTCTATGGAGGGCTGCCGAAAATAGCCAAGAGCTGGCTAGGCTATTTCTGTTGGCCCCATAGAAATTAATGGGAGTGGTTACGGCACAAGTGTATCCTCTTTCCCCAGGGACCTGCCTTCTCTAAGGCTCCATTCACACATCCGCAATTCCATTCCGCATTTTGCGGAATGGAATTGCGGACCCATACATTTCTATGGGGCCGCACGACGTGCGGCACCGATCCGGAATTGCGGACCCGCACTTCCGATCTTGAAAAAAATAGAACATATCCTATTCTTGTCCGCAATAGCGGACAAGAATAGGCATATTCTCTTAGTGCCGGCAATGTGCGGTCCACAAAATGCGGAACGCACATTGCCACTGTCTGTGTTTTGCGGATCCGTGTATCCGCAAAAAACACACGGATGTGTGAATGGACCTTTAGTTACAGCAGGGACCCCATAATCAAACATTTTGAGTGTCTTGATGCTGCCTATCACTGTGTGGGCAGATAGTATTTGCATGTAGCTGTACACTGGGCGTGCAGAACTATTTTTACTGGTGGACCATAGGCACCCCAGTCCAATACTATTTCCTGCTGTCCCCCATTACCCCACAGTCAATACTCAAAGCTGTGCTGAAATCCATTGTCCGGACTGCTGTGCCGTGCTTACACAATGGAGAATGCATGCACAGCGGTCCTGACAATGTACACTAGCAGAAAACGATAAAATAACACCTAGAAAACTACTGAAATTGAGCTGAGATTGATAAAGTATAAACTTCTAGCAGTGCCCGGTCAATGATGGTAGTGCACCCTTTACTCTGGGTTCTGCAGCAGGGTATATGTTGAGGCAGGGTCACATTAACACTGGGTGGCATCCCCCCTTGCTGAGATACAGGCTGCATGGTAACGGTCATACAGATGCTGGACGCCCTCCTGTGGTATGTCAATCCAGGCTCTTTCAGATTGGACCCATAGTTCAGCCAAGGTGGTTGTTGTCTGCTGGCATAGGGTATCTGTAAACCCATCCAGACCCAGACATTCTCGATGGTAGAGAGCTCTGATGATGGAGCTTGTAGGGGAGCTGCTGGATACCTTGAAGGGCACATTGTGTGATACCCTGGCAGAGTGGCAGGTGTTATATTTTTGGAAACCTACATCTCCTAACTAAGTCAGAAAATGCAGTGGGACAGGTTCCACGATATCCTAGACATAATGAAGGCTAGTGATTGTTTTTTGCATAGATACCAGATTGGAGTGTCCATGGTAGCTTATGGAGCCCCACACCATGACATTTGCAGTTGGTCCTGTGCGTCTCTGAACTATGCCTGAGGGCACTATCCAGCCCCCTCTGTGTACTTTGATGTGGCCATTATTAGTACCAAGTTAGTTTAGTGCATGAATGTTTCTTTTGGCCTGATGGTCACTGCAGCGGATACTGCAGGACCAATATGAGATTCCGTGCGAAACCGTGGCAATCTATGCCCACCGCTGACCTGGGCATTCGTGGGTGTTGCTCCGCTCTCCCTGTGTGTATTGGAACTGGTGATTTTATTTCATCATTGTGAGAGTTAAAGGGGTTTTCCAGTCTTTCTCTTCATAGAGCTGATCGACGGGAGTGCCAGGTGTCGGACCTCCGCCAATCTCATATTGATGACCTATCCTGAGGATGGGTCATCAATATTAAAAGCCTGGAAAACCCCTTTGATTGTTTTCTCTTGTTCCCTGTTCAGCTGTTGACTAAGGTGCTGATCAGCCTCGCTATTTGGCTGGGCTGTGGTTTCACCTCCTCACCTGAGCTTACAGGTTTTCTAGTCTCTAGTAACCAGCGAAGGTGTGATCTCTTGTCTGACTGCCTGTGTACCGTACCTTGACTGTCTGTTAATTCTACTCCTTGCCGCCTGCCCCGACCTTGGAACTGCTACCTCAACTACACATGTACTTTGCCTGCCCCGACCTTGGAATTGCTATCTGGAATACACATGTACTCAGCCTGCCCTGACTTTGGACTGTGTTCAGACTACGCCTTTTGCCTGAGTCCTTGGTGCTTCACACCGGTGTCTCTGACCCCCATGGGTCAGCTGTCAACTACACCAGGGATACACCAGGAGGTAGCAGCTTGGTTGGTTTCCCGCAGCAAAGCCCAGATACCTATCCAGAGGTTAAAGGGTGAATACCAGGAAACCACCAGGACAACACCCTTAGGTTTACCCCAGAGTCAAACTGGTTAGTTGGTGCAGTGGGTCCACACCCACTGTCTGTTACATTGTGGCTGTTCTTTGAGATGCAGCATCTATGGCTATCTTGGCATGTACCTGTCTGTCTTGATTGTCCAGAACCCTCTCTGCATGTGTGACTGACCACTACTGACACCACCGACGCACTATAGAAATTTGTCAATTTTTTTTAGATTTGACAGATGGACTATACAGCTTCTCAAAGTCTCATTATTCTGCCCTTTTCAAGTCTGTTTAATAAACAAATGGTGCACGCCTTCGTCCATCCAATCAGCAGCCCTATAAGGCAGAACACACAAAAAAACAACAGTGACGCCAGAAATTATCTGCATGTAATGTATTCATTGCCATAATGTAAACTCTGCTCTTTATCTTCACTCCTGGGTGTTCTTTATTCATTTTCTAGCTTTGAGTTCTTACAGTGGTGGAATAGCGGGCAGTAGGAAAATAAAAAAATAGTAATACGTTTGTATTACTGCAGATAATAGTCCAAGATCATGGTGCCTTAAAATATATTGCTCGTCTGCAAAGGCGAACAAATACGAATATTTCTACAGAACATTTTCCTGCAATTTAGGCGGACAATTCTGACATATAAACTGGGATCATTTGGAGTAATATTATTCATGGTTTATATTATACTTCAAACAGGGCGCAGGTATAGCCGTAGCATCCAGTTAGATGAAATATTTAGAAGGCTGTTTCCATATTCTGTAAGATCTCTTATGTGTCTGCGATCGCTGCGAATGTTCACGATGCTTTATGATCTGCAGTTCTCTCTCTCTATTCAGATTTTATGGACTGATATTTTTATTAGATATCTTCATTTTGCTTAACTCAAAAGAGCTGGTTCCAGAAAAAGGAAGTAATAATGTGTCAACACCAGTCTTCTTTGTTCTTATCTTATAGGGAACTGACCACTGAGCAATCACTTTGTAGCCAATGAGATAGATTAAATGGATAATAAACCTGAAGGTTTCTTTTCTACATTTGCTGTGCACATGATGGCAATCTATTGTTTCCTATCAACCTGTTTAGGCCGTAGCAAAACCTTTTCCTTGCTACTGTATAGCTACTGAAAGAACATTCAGAATAATCTTCAAGGGTCCATTCACACTTCCGTAACGTGTTTTACGGATCCGCGGATCCGCAAAATACAGACACGGCAATGTGCGTTCCGCATTTTGCGGACCGCACATTGCCGTCACTAATAGAATATGCCTATTCTTGTCCGCAATTGCGGACAAGAATAGGACATGTTCTATTTTTTTCGGGAACGGAATTGCGGACGTGTGAATGGACCCTAAAGGTGGGCATACATAGCTTTCGGCCTACTGACCTATCTCTACTGATTCCCTCATACTGTACATGCTCGGTTTGGCTGAGCGTATATGTGTTTTCAATGGGGAAAGAGGAGAAATTGCTGCCAGAAACCTGTGACATCGCCTTATCTCTCGGGAGAGCAAAAGGATTGGAGAAGAATTCAAGTCATTCGATCCTTCTCCC
Source organism: Bufo bufo (assembly GCF_905171765.1). NCBI lineage: Eukaryota > Metazoa > Chordata > Amphibia > Anura > Bufonidae > Bufo > Bufo bufo. The sequence continues at coordinate 175,048,327 of NC_053397.1, forward strand.
CCATGACATCTTTCGGGGACTGCAAAAAAGTTCAGCGCACACTCTATAGGTCAGAGAAGAATGCTCTTATTTATTTCCACATATATACATAATAGTTGATTTGGATCTCCAGTGAAATGATTCCAGATACATTTGTTGACGACGTTTCTATCCTTAGTTGTCCTAAATTGGTGAATGTAGAGGCGGTCGCGCATGCTCAGTGCGCTCTCCATTCATCACTGTAGAACTTCTACAAATATCCAAGCGCATTCACTTGGCTACTTTCTGAACACTAATAGCAGTGATTGGAGAGCATGCCATACATGAGCGGTGCTCTCTCCTTCACTTTGGGGGGGGGGGGCCCTTTCTGTAGAGGGGAGCGGGTCCTAGAGGAGGGACCGCACCTATCTGATATTGATGGCATATCCTAGCAATATGTCATCAGTGTCTGAGACGGGTTAGTAAAAACGTTCTCTGTTAATTTGCAGAGTAATAACACCCAACGGATAATCGTCAGTGTTATTTCCATTTGGTATTGTGAATTAATACTTTCATCAGGAATATATTCTTAAATACATATTAAACACAATCCGAGGCAGAGGATAATTATAGCATTTTCAAGCGCAGAACATAAAGCGCGGTATAGGAATATTACTGTTTTGCTCACAGCTGCAAGATGAAAGCTACAATAACACTAAGCCATGCTGTTTTCCCTTTGAATACACATGAAATGGGTGCAGTTCCTACTTCATTAAAAATATACATGAAAGTAGAAGTAAATTCTCATCAGGATTTAGTCTGGCGGGAGCCGAGCACAATAATGAAGCTGATTCCCACATACTTAATGAAGATTCTAATCAGCCAACCGAAATAAATTCTTTGTGAGCAAAACAGGCAAAGCGTTCACACTGTACACATGACATATGTTGATAGATATACAGTATTCATTCTTGGACCTGTATTTAAAGACAAAGCTAAAGAACCTTGAGATAATCCTCTATGGTGCCCGGATCTCAGTTATCGATGAGATGCCACATGGTACATTCCACAGTATTTGCATCTGACATTATTAATATTTATATACAAAATAGATTTCAGTATTCTGCTTTAAGTGGTCCAGGATGTTATCAGAACCAAATAGAAAGAAGAGACTCCCACGGCGCAAAGAATTAATCTTTGGGGACTACACAAACTTGATTTAATGATTTAGCAGATGGTACAACGCATTTCGGGCCAGGAAGCACCTCTTCATCAGATACAGACTGCAGGATGTTATCAGGGCATGGGCATAACAACCAGGATAGCAGGCATAGAAGATACTTAGGGGGTTCCTTGCACCAGGGGCAGACTGGCCATATACCCTACGATCAGCCACAGGTACCCGCCTGATTTCAACTGTATGATTGTCCTCAGTATGGTGATAGGACAGTATTTTATGTTGCACTGTGGTATTTGGTTCTGCTGGGGCGGTATTTTGCTGCCTACTTCTGTTCTCTACTTGTGGCTTCTTGTGTTGTCCAGGCCTACTTGTGTTGCCCTCCTTCTGTCAGTTTGGACTCACCTACAACTTGGGGCCACTTTTAGGATTTTTTTCCAGGGCTACTTTAAGTTCCCAGTCCGCTCCTGACTTGCACTCAGACACAAGTGCCGTTAGTGAGAAGTATGGAAGTGATGCGCCCGCCGCCCCATGGTTACCCTGCTGAGTGCATCATTTCTTCTCTGTGACATGTGGCATCATTCCTGTGCTCCATATGACATCACTGTATCATCTCCTGTGCATTATACCTGCGGGTGACATCAATACATGTATTATGTTTTGCCCTATGCGCTGAGGTCACAGGTACATGATGACTTTTCAGCGTGCACTATCCCTGTACCTTGACATCTTTGTGTACGGTGCGCATTAGGGAAACCAAAAATAATCATGAGCCATTCATGTTCTGAACTTGCTGCTCAAGGTGGTCATGGTGGAGTGGGGCATCAGTCCAAATATTGCTATGGAGCCCCATGGTTGCTTGTTACACCCCTGTATCAGGGGAATAGCTGTGGGAGCGGACAGTGCCAGGTTCCCGGTTGCCGGGTGGCCTGTGTATTGAAAAAACGGGTCTAGAATAAGGAACCAATTCCTTGCCTCATGTAAAGAAAAGCCTAGCTACTCTGAAGGATCTCTCCTGAGTTCTGGAGGATATACTTTGTTATGCTCAGTTTGCTAGATGGTCAGAATCCAGTAGGATCCTCTTTTTTCCCCCCATTGGCATAATGGGTTCCTCAGTTATCCACTTTTTTTTACTGGACAGAATTATGCAGCATGCAGTGCTATATGGACCAGCAGAAAGCTAGAACTAAGGCCTCTTTCACACGACCGTGTGTCCCCGTGGCCGTTTTGCGCAAATGATGCGGAACGGTGCTTCTGTGGTGGTCCGTTCCGTAAAAAGATAGAACTTGTCCTATTTTTTGGCGGAACGGACGGATCAAACACCCTATTCAAGTGAATGGGGACACGATTTGCATGCGGCTGGCCCACGGTCGGTGCCGGTGCATTGTGGACTGCGATTTGCAGGCTGCAGCACGGGCAGCACACTAACAAAAGTGCGAACAGAGCCCAAGTGTCAAGTTGACATCTGCTTAGACAGTATGAACAGTGTTTCTTGGTTCGTCCTTCAGGTTTCTTAACGGCATGTTTTTGTATTTACAGTGCTGCCCATAATTATTCATACCCCTGGCAAATTTTGACTTAGTTACTTTTATTCAACCAGCAAGTAATTTTTTGATGGGAAATTACATAGGTGTCTCCCAAAAGATAATAAGACGATGTACAAGAGGCATTATTGTGGAAAAAAAACATTTCTCAGCTTTTATTTACATTTGAGCAAAAAGTGTCCAGTCCAAAATTATTCATACCCTTCTCAATAATCAATAGAAAAGCCTTTATTGGCTATTACAGCAATCAAACGCTTCCTATAATTGCAGACCAGCTTTTTGCATGTTGGACGGTCTTCTTGCCATCCATCACCCTGATCTTCAGCTCCCTCCACAGATTCTCAATTGGATTCAACTCTGGACTCCAAAACGTTAATGTTGTTGTCTGCTAACCATTTCTTCACCACTTTTGCTGTGTGATTTGGGTCATTGTCATGCTGAAATGTCCACTGGTGCCCAAGGCCAAGTTTCTCTGCAGACTGCCTGATGTTGTCGTTGAGAATCCTCATGTATTGCTCTTTTTTCATGATGCCATTTACTGTGATTAGGTTCCCTGGTCCATTGGCTAAAAAACACCCCCAAAGCATTAGGTTCCCACCACCATGTTTGACAGTGGGGATGGTGTTCTTTGGGTTGAAGGCTTCTCCTTTTTTACGCCAACTGGACACTTTTTGCTCAAATGTAAATAAAAGCGGAGAAATGTTTTTTTTCCCACAATAATGCCTCTTGTACATCGTCGTATTATCTTTTGGGAGACACCTATGTCATTTCCCATCAAAAAATTACTTGCTGATTGAATAAAAGTAACTTTAAGTCAAAATTTGCCAGGGGTATGAATAATTAAGGGCAGCACTGTATATCCTCCATCCATCTTGTGGTCTTGTGAGCTTGTCCTTTTTCCCTATACAACTGCTGCAATGTGTCCGCCCACCCCCTTGCTACGTCACAGACAAGCCATAACTCTGCCTGCCTTATCCCTGCTGCATCAGATCTAAATCAGCCTGTGCCCGAAACAAAGAAAAGAAGCGCTTCAATGGCCCCGGCGCATGCCCACTTGGAGTTGAGGCTCTCAGTAGGACAGGCAGTGTTAGGCACTGCCATGCGCAAGATTTAGATGCGATGCAGCAAGGAAAGGGCAGGCAGAGTTATGGCTTGTATGTGACGTAGCAAGGGGGTGGGCGGAAAGAAATGTGTTGGTACAATTTTAGGAACTTTTGAACTGGAGCCAGGTGATGTTTGCATGTTGTAGAGTGGTCCCCCAGAATTAATTTTACTGGCGACTAGGCACCACAGTCCAACACTGCCGTATCCTGTTTCCGCAGGCTGTTCTGTCCTGGAGAAGCTGTCAGTATCTTGCTGAATAACTCTTACCTTACCGCTCTCTTATCTATTTGAGCTCAGGCAGCAGCAAAACACTGCAAGATGATTGATGATGGGGGTCCCTGCAGTGACTTCAAGAAGATGGGTCCCTGGGGAAAGAGGCTACTCGCAGGCTGCCTCTGTGTCTGAAAGACTTCTCAGCCGCCCGATACATTTATAATAATACATTGGGTGGTTTCATAGGTAATCTAGCTATTTTTATAAGGACACACAGGCTGGATGAGATGCTTTACGCTCCATATAGTGCAGTCAGTCTACTGTGCCATGTGCCACCTGTACAGGGGGTGGAAGAACGCAGGCCCTCCCCTGCTCAGCGGCGCTCCCGGGGATTCACCTGTTCCCCTGTAGGCTAGTCCGAATAAGTCTACAGTCGCACGACAGTGAAAAAAAAATGGCCATTTAGAACGGACTCACTGTCAGTTTTTCATGACCATTCTGCATCCCTGTGTTTTTAATGGCCATTTTGCATCCGTAATTTGATGCCTGTTAAAAACCGCCATGAAATAGGAATTAATTTAATTTTCATTTTTGTTTAGCATCCCAATCTCTGCAGTGCCCTCAGTACACCCCCACAGTGTCCCCAATATCTATAATGCCCCCCTATAGTTCCACCTGTGTTTAAAATGCCCCTCATAGTAGCCCCAGTATATATAGGACCCCCCACAGTGCCTCCTGCATAAAAAATGCTCCCACACTACCCTTTGTATTTAAAATACCCCCCAATACTTCCACCCTGTATATAACCCCCCCCCCAATAGTGCTCCCCTAGTATAAAAAGTTCCCCAGTAGTGCCCCCTGTATAAATAAGGATTCCCCATAGTGGCTACAATTATGCTGGGTATGGAAATAAAATACCCATATCCACTGAAACACGCTGATACTCACTCTGCACTGGAGGGAACAAGAAGGACCTGACGCTCCCAGAGTAATAACAGAAATGAATGGAATGCTCATCTAGTGAGATGCAGTACTTATATTTAGCAGTAGGTGTCACTGTGCAAGGTGCAATATCCCAACTAGATTTTAGTTGTACCGCAGTGCATTAAATTAAAGGTACGCAGAATTAACCTTTTATATTCTTTAATTAATCCCTGCCTCTATAAATATCTCTTAGTTTTGCGCATGTACTTTAATTTACGCCGTATCAGTACAGTGTGCGAACAGACATTCATGAATCAATTCACCATTCTCAGTAAAGTGCTGGGTGATATAGCAGCCTTATAGAGAAATCAAGGATTGGTGAAAAACAAATCTAATTATTTTCTGTTCAAGATTATCTCACGAAATCATAATTCGGCCCAGAGCCAGATCGTGTAGTAGACAATTAAAAGTAGAGTGCCTATTTACGGGGGATAATAAAGCACTCAGTGGATATAGTCAGATGAAATGCTTTACGTGTCGCTGTGAACGCTGATGAGATTTTCTGGCAGAGACAGTTTCCTCAGTATGTGATTAGCACAATATCTCTCGCTTTGTTCTGCAGCAGCTCGGAGTCTGACAGCACAGAACAGTTTATCAGCCGCCCCTGAAACTGACAAGATATGAAGAGATTGCAGCTTAGCTCCATTCGGCTCTGGCAGTGCAGTCGGGTTGTAGCAAGTCTTTGAATTGATGCTTTTAGAGTAGAGATTACAACAAGGTGCAAGCAGATATAATATCGATTAAAGGCTAGTGCATTCAAAATATCTTCTGTAACCAACAGCAGCCAAGGGTTTTCTGCCCGGCTATTACATTAGTGCATGGGCTAACTGGTGGAGTCCAGTAACATTGCTTTGGGGGGTCCTGGTGCGGGATACTCCAAAGGCCACTTTTCCTCCTAACTTGTGGGAATGAGAAGAAAGTACGCTTGACTGTTTCGGTCGAACGTATGGACAGTAGGAGGCGCACTATCACAACTGGATAATTTGTAATTTTCAGGTTTATTGTCTACCCATAAACCTGAAAATTACAAATTATCCAGTTGTGATAGTGCGCCTCCTACTGTCCATACGTTTGACCGAAACAGTCAAGTGTACTTTCTTCTCGTTCGAACGGTCTAACCCGAGTGGTGGGGTGGCTCCCACCCAAGGGATTCGGATATATCTGGGTTGCACCAACTGTGAACCGTCTACATACAACCTCTACTGGGGTTGCACCCAATCAGGTGCAACCTTAATAGGTGAGCATACATAAAATAAAGTATTTTAGTGGATTCTCCACTTATTGAACACACTCACCCTATGAGCTCCTTTCTCTACCCTCTGGCCATCATCATTTCCTCCTAAGTTGACAGCTGTAATATAAATGGTATGTAGATATTGGGGAGATGCTGGTACGTATTTTGCACAGGAGTTTCTGAAGGTTGTCACGGTGTGGTTCACTGTGACAGTTTTGGCCGTGTAGGCTGACTGCATGCCCTCTCGCGTACTGGCTGCAGGTTGTCTCCTGTGTATGCTGGTTGCTTGGGGCTGCGTGCTGGCTGCAGTGTTTTGTGGAACTGCTGCCTGTGAATGTTTGCTCTCCCTGTGTCTGCTTCTCTGTGCAGTTCTGATCACTGTTGTAGTGCAGACTGGCTGCAGGCTCCCTCCTGTATATGCTGGTTGCTTGGGACTGCATGCTGGCTGCGGTGTAGTGTGTGAACTGTGGCCTGTGTTTGTGGATTCCCGTGTCTGCATCTCTGTGGCTCATGTCTCTAGTTCCTTGCAGGCTGGCTGCATGCGCTTTGTGTACTAGCTGTGGATATCCCCATGCATGCTGGTTCTGCGATGTGTGCTGGCTGCGGCCTTGTGTGTGAACATGGCCTTAGTATGGATGCATTTCTGTTGTGTCACGGGTTGTTTGTGCTCTGGCGTACTGGCTGCGGTGGACTCCGTGTATGCTGGTTGCCAGGGGCAACATCCAGTACTGCAGCCTTTGTGTTCACTTCCCTGTTCATGCAGGCTCCCCTTCCTGTTTGGTTCTGATGGGGTTAAGTTCCCCTGGTCCATTCTTGGGTGTGGCTTATCAGGTGCCCTCATTATGCAGCTATATCTACTTGTGAGCTGTGGGGCTTGGGGTCAGTCTGTCTTGTGTCTTTCTAGGTGTAGCCCCTTGCTGCTGACCCAGGGAGTTCTTACCATCTACCCTTCTGTGCAGTATCGCCTGCTATTGCGTTGGTGTTTATTGTTATTTCTTTGTCTTTTCTTCTGTACCTGCCCTGTATGATGTTTTTGTTATCCTTGTCTGTTCCTTGTTTAGCCTGGCAGTGCTAAACTGCTTCTGATTGTTTCCTGTCCCATGTTTGTCCTGCCTTCATGAGAGGGCCCCTGGGTTCTACAGATGGAGGATCCCTAGTCTGTGTGCAGCTCTGCCTGAGGCCGCCATGCTTCCATTCCGCTTGGGGTCCAGGCATCTGCTTCTGTGCTGGTTCCCGTTCGTCTTGTTGTCTGTTCCATGTCCCGTTCGTCTTGTTGTCTGTTCCATGTCCTGTGTTTGCTTGGGTTCCAGTTTTGTTGTCTTTCCGCTGGTGGTTTCACCAGCCTGGTTCTCTGCAGGTAGGGGCCAAGTTTACTGGGACCTTCCTGGAGGTGTGACCAGTGATCCATCAGCCCAGTTCATCCCCACCACCAGGGGCTCTGTGAAGAACGGGGCTCACTGGCTCTCCGCTCTCTGGGTTTTGCCTCTGGTCTGCCGATGCACTTGGTTCTGTGGTAGTGCTACCACTATTGCCTAACCTGCTTACTGTCATGTGCTTTTATTACACTTGTAATAAAGTTCTCTGTGGGTCCTTGGTCTGTTTTTGCCTGTGTCCTGTTTGCATGACGTCCCGGAGGTCTGCCTTGGGCCTCCAGCATGTGACAAAGGTACAGATATGTCCACCCTTACCTTTGCTTGAATTTGAAGAAACAGAAACACAGGGGATCGTGTAAGGAACCACAGTCTGGCCCACACTAAATGGTAAAGATAGTTGCAGCTCTACTCTACGGGACAGGAAAGCGGTCCCGTCAGTACAATGCAAGAAATTATAACGGAAAAAAGAGTATATGGGCGCTACTACCATAAAAACCTAATTTATTATACAAAGAAACATATATTAAAAAACAACGGGGGTCATCAGCATTTTAGATGCCGGTCTTAATAAGCCCCTGAGCTGGAGGCGGATCCACCGTTGCTTCTAAACCTATGACAGCTTCCTTGCTGGCGTAGATTTAGACCATTCTCTACACCTTAAACAGGCATAGAAAATGATGAATGAGACGGGTCTGCCGGCCCCTCCCCTTTCCACACCCATGCCAGGCTCACTTTTGTAGACCTGGTGTGGGAGGGGAAAAGTCTGTGCCAGAAATACACCTAATATAGACATATTTCTGTTAAATCAATAACCCCCAATATGCCCATAAGGGGCATGGTGCAAATAGTGCTGACATTGCAACGCGTTTAGGGGGGCGGTCTGCACCTCGAGAAAGGAAGCAGACCGCCCCCGATATATGTTGCATTGTCAGCACTAGTTGAACCCTGCCCCTCAAGAGCATATTGCTTTATTATGCTTTTTGTAAAATAAATTAAGTTTTTATGATAGTATGCTCTTTTTCCTTTATCATTTCTTGTGTTGCTTGATTTTGGTTAAGGACTTCAGTTTCTCACAAAGCAAATTCAATACAATGTCACAATAGGTTAACCTTGACAGGCTGCAATTCACATCACAGCCACTGGGTGGCTACTTGTAGACTCATATAGCAAAGACATCTCATGACAGAGTAACACAAAATCATATTTTTTTAAAACTAGTCATCTTGTAAAACATCATATCTGGATATGTTGGGTCAATAGCAATGGTAAGGAAAGAAACTTCTGTCCAGGTCCGCTGTATATATTAGTTTTCTGCGCTCTGACCTTCATAGTGGTGGAAATACCAGAGTGTCACTACCAGAGCTTTGGGACGTTCTCACAGCTCTGTTTCTCCACCCCTGTGATGATGTCACTACTAGAGCTGGGAGGAGTTCTCACTACTCTGTTTACTTTTGGTTTCTTTCACCACAGCTGTCCTTCATGTGTTTGATTTTCCTCTCTTTATATCACCCCTCCTCCTATGATAGGATGTGGATTATAGTTCTCACTTCAGTTGTAGCTCTGGCTTTAGTTTCTTCACTTGTAGCTATCAGTTCACTGGACCTGTGTTCTGCTGCAGCTAGCACTCCGGATATTGCCAGCCTGTCCTTGGATCCGTCTTCTCTGCGGCTGCAACACCGTCAGCTAAGTGTGCAGACATTGTTGTGTTCCTGTTTATTTTCTGACTGGATCTGAGGTGGCCACGGTTCCCTCCATATACTGAGTAGGGCACTGGTGGCCGTGCCCCTTCCACTATTGTAGGGGTTACAGTGGTCATTAGTCTTAGGCACGTGGGCATGCCTCTTTCCGCCATTTGGATCCGGGCATGTGCTTTAGCAGAATAGGGAGAGCGTTGAGGGTCGGACAGGGGTCACCCGTTATCCTCCCTAGTTCTGGGTCCAGTCAGTAGCTCTGTACTGTGTATTACTATTGTTGCCCACATACAGCCGTGACATTATAATCCACCAAAACCGTCCTTTTTTGACATGGATCCGCTTTCTGGCCTGGTTGACCGCATGCAGGGTCTTTCTTTGGAAGTAGCGGATCTCCGTCAAACTATGACTCAGCTTCAAGCATTGGGCCCTGCTCCGGCTCATGGAGTCTGTTGCGAGCCAAAGGTCTCACTTCCGGAGACGTTCTCCGGGGGCAGTGAGAATTTTGTTCGTTTCAGAGAGGCATGCAAACTCCATTTTTGCTTGTGTCCTCACTCTTCTGGTAATCAAGAGCAGAGGGTGAGGATTGTCATCTCCCTGCTCAGGGGTAATGCTCAGACTTGGGCTTTTTCGCTGCCATCAGGGGATCCCTCCCTTCGATCCGTGGAGGGATTTTTTGTGGCCCTGGGGCAGATTTATGATGACCCGGATCGTGTTGCTCTGGCCGAATCTAACCTACGTGTTTTATGCCAGAACAAACGGTCTGCGGAGCTTTATTGTTCTGAATTTCGGAGATGGGCAGCTGATTCGGGTTGGAATGATGCTGCACTCCGGAGTCAGTTCTGTCATGGTCTCTCGGAGAGATTAAAAGATGCGTTTGCTTTCCATGAGAGACCAACGTCCTTAGAGTCTGCCATGTCATTGGCGGTACGCCTTGACAGGCGTCTAAGAGAAAGAAACGAGACCTCTCTGTCCAGCCATTGTCAGTCTAGGGGAAGTGGTGCGGACTCATTCAGTGTGCAGGGGCCTCATCCTGTCTCGCTCCCCTCTGAGGAGGAACCCATGCAGCTAGCTCGACTTGCCCCTGATAAAAGAGGATTTAGTCCTCAGAGTATGGTCTGTTTTTGTTGTGGGGGCATAGGTCATTTGGCAAATGTTTGTCCATCTAGGAGATTCTTGAACCGTACTAAGAGCGATAATAAGAGAAAAATCTCAAAAGGTAAATCATCAAGTTCTGCTTCATCTGCTACTTTGGGCAAAGTTGATGTAGGATTTGATGCTTTTCCTCTGACCTGCAGTTCCCGTTTTCTCCTGTCTGCCAGGGTGGCGCTAGAGAGCAAAGTCATTTCTTGTGAGATTTTTGTCGATAGTGGAGCGGCCGTCAATCTTATTGACACTCAATTTGTAGCCATGCATGGTTTTCAGGTTTGCACATTAGATAAAGATATACCTGTTTTTGCTATTGACTCTGCTCCACTCTCACAGAGATCTCTGAAAGGCATTGTTCACAATATCCGGCTAGCTGTAGGTGACACTCATGTGGAGGATATATCTTGTTTTGTCCTTAACGGATTGCCGTCTCCTCTAGTTTTGGGGTTACCCTGGCTCACTAGACATAACCCCACTATTGATTGGCAAGGAAGGCAAATAAATGAGTGGAGTGACTTTTGTAGAGAGAATTGTCTCACAGCGACTTTTGCAGAGGTGTCTACTAAAACGGTGCCATCATTTCTCTCTGATTTCTCGGACGTGTTTTCCGAGAGCGGTGTTCAGGAGCTACCTCCTCACCGGGAGTTTGACTGTCCCATTAACCTCATTCCCGGCGCCAAGCTGCCAAAAGCACGCCTCTACAATCTCTCACAACCGGAAAGAATCGCTATGCGAACTTACATCTCCGAGAGTCTCGAAAAGGGGCATATTCGTCCCTCAAAGTCACCTGTGGCCGCGGGTTTTTTTTTTTGTTAAAAAGAAAGATGGCTCTCTGAGACCTTGCCTAGATTTTAGGGAGCTGAACCGTATCACGATTCGCGATCCCTATCCCCTTCCTCTGATCCCGGACCTCTTCAATCAAATTGTTGGGGCCAAGGTGTTTTCCAAATTGGATTTGAGAGGCGCGTACAACCTGGTCAGGGTCAGAGAGGGGGATGAATGGAAAACGGCCTTTAATACCCCTGACGGGCATTTCGAGAATCTCGTTATGCCTTTCGGCCTGATGAATGCTCCGGCCGTCTTTCAGCATTTTGTTAATAGTATTTTCTATCATTTAATGGGGAAATTTGTATTGGTGTATCTTGATGATATTTTGATTTTTTCCCCTGATGTTCAGACCCATCAGGATCATCTTTTTCAGGTTCTGCAGATTCTGCGGGAAAATAAATTGTACGCCAAGCTGGAGAAATGTCTTTTTATGGTATCGGAGATTCAATTTCTGGGTTTTCTCCTCTCTGCTTCTGGTTTTCGCATGGATCCCGAGAAGGTCCGTGCTGTACTTGAGTGGGAGCTTCCTGAGAATCAGAAGGCATTGATGCGCTTTCTGGGTTTTGCAAACTATTACAGAAAGTTCATTTTGAATTATTCCTCTGTTGTCAAACCCCTCACTGACATGACAAAAAAGGGGGCGGATTTTTCCTCTTGGTCGGAGGAGGCGCTTGCAGCCTTTTCTAAGATTAAAGAGAATTTTGCGTCTGCTCCCGTCTTGGTGCATCCCGATGTTTCCTTACCTTTTATTGTTGAGGTGGATGCTTCCGAGGTGGGTGTGGGTGCGGTTTTGTCCCAGGGCCCTTCCCCTGCCAAGTGGCGACCCTGTGCCTTTTTCTCTAAAAAACTCTCCCCGGCAGAGAGAAACTATGATGTGGGCGATAGGGAGTTGTTGGCCATCAAGTTGGCTTTCGAGGAATGGCGCCATTGGTTGGAGGGGGCCAGGCACCCTATCACCGTTTTTACCGACCATAAGAATCTGGCATACTTGGAGTCGGCCAGGCGTATGAATCCGAGACAGGCCAGATGGTCTCTGTTCTTCTCCAGATTCAATTTTGTTGTTACATTCCGACCTGGGATAAAAAATGTGAAGGCTGATGCTCTCTCTCGCTGTTTTCCGGGAGGAGGAAACTCCGAGGACCCGGGTCCCATTTTGGCGGAGGGGGTAGTTGTTTCTGCTCTATTTTCCGATTTGGAGGCCGAGGTCCAGGCTGCCCAGACTGAGACACCTGCCCGTTGTCCTTCTGGGAAGTTGTTCGTGCCTCCTGAGCTACGTCACAAACTCTTTAAGGAGCATCATGATACGGTTCTTGCTGGTCACCCCGGGAGTAGAGCCACGGTGGATCTCATTGCTCGGAGATTTTGGTGGCCGGCTCTTCGTAAGTCGGTGGAGGGTTTTGTGGCTGCTTGTGAGACGTGCGCTCGCGCTAAGGTCCCTCGTTCACGGCCTTCAGGTTCCCTTCTCCCGTTACCCATTCCTTCCCGTCCTTGGACACACCTGTCCATGGACTTTATCACGGATCTTCCTCGTTCCTCGGGGAAGTCGGTGATCCTGGTGGTGGTGGACCGTTTTAGCAAGATGGCTCATTTCGTACCTTTCCCTGGTTTACCTAATGCTAAAACGTTGGCGCAAGCTTTTGTCGACCATATTGTTAAATTGCACGGCATTCCCTCTGATATTGTTTCCGATAGAGGCACGCAGTTTGTGTCCAGGTTCTGGAAGGCTTTCTGTTCTCGCCTGGGGGTTCGGCTGTCCTTCTCTTCTGCTTTTCATCCGCAGTCGAATGGTCAGACTGAGCGCCTCAATCAGAATCTGGAGACATATTTGCGCTGTTTTGTTTCAGAGAACCAGGAGGATTGGTGTTCATTTCTCCCTCTTGCTGAGTTTGCTCTGAACAACCGTCGTCAGGAATCTTCTGATAAGTCACCATTCTTTGGTGCATATGGGTTCCATCCACAGTTTGGGACATTCTCGGGAGGGGCTCTTTCTGGTTTACCTGAGGAGGAGAGATTTTCCTCGTCTTTGTCTACCATTTGGCAAAAGATTCAGGGTAATCTTAAAAAGATGAGTGAGAGGTATAAGCGTGTGGCTGATAAGAGACGTGTGCCTGGTCCGGACCTGAATGTGGGTGATCTGGTGTGGTTGTCTACTAGAAACATTAAGTTGAAGGTTCCCTCCTGGAAATTGGGTCCCAAGTTTATTGGGCCTTATAAAATCTTGTCAGTCATCAATCCTGTTGCCTTCCGTCTTGATCTTCCACGGGTTTGGAAGATACATAATGTATTTCACAGATCTCTCTTAAAACCATATGTCCAGCCCACGGTACCCTCCTCTTTGCCTCCTCCTCCGATTTTGGTTGATGGCAATCTGGAGTTTGAGGTTTCCAGAATTGTGGAATCTCGCATGGTCCGCGGTTCTCTTCAGTACCTCGTTCATTGGAAGGGTTATGGTCCTGAGGAGAGGATGTGGGTTCCGGTGTCGGACATTAAAGCCACTCGCCTCATCAGGGCATTTCATAGGGCTCATCCTGAGAAGGTGGGTCCTGGGTGTCCGGAGTCCACCCGTAGAGGGGGGGGTACTGTCACTACCAGAGCTTTGGGACGTTCTCACAGCTCTGTTTCTCCACCCCTGTGATGATGTCACTACTAGAGCTGGGAGGAGTTCTCACTACTCTGTTTACTTTTGGTTTCTTTCACCACAGCTGTCCTTCATGTGTTTGATTTTCCTCTCTTTATATCACCCCTCCTCCTATGATAGGATGTGGATTATAGTTCTCACTTCAGTTGTAGCTCTGGCTTTAGTTTCTTCACTTGTAGCTATCAGTTCACTGGACCTGTGTTCTGCTGCAGCTAGCACTCCGGATATTGCCAGCCTGTCCTTGGATCCGTCTTCTCTGCGGCTGCAACACCGTCAGCTAAGTGTGCAGACATTGTTGTGTTCCTGTTTATTTTCTGACTGGATCTGAGGTGGCCACGGTTCCCTCCATATACTGAGTAGGGCACTGGTGGCCGTGCCCCTTCCACTATTGTAGGGGTTACAGTGGTCATTAGTCTTAGGCACGTGGGCATGCCTCTTTCCGCCATTTGGATCCGGGCATGTGCTTTAGCAGAATAGGGAGAGCGTTGAGGGTCGGACAGGGGTCACCCGTTATCCTCCCTAGTTCTGGGTCCAGTCAGTAGCTCTGTACTGTGTATTACTATTGTTGCCCACATACAGCCGTGACACAGAGTTTGGCAACATCAGAAGTCATCAGTGTATCAGTATTAACCTGTCAGATGCTAAGAGTGGCTAGATTTTTGTGTTTTTATTTTATTTTATTATTGCTCCCTATGTCAAAGACAAAGAGTGCATCATTCAATCCATTGACACCAGAGAACTAGCACTAACATGATAGAGGATTTAATTGTATTTTCTGTAGTTTTGTAGTTGGTGCAGTCTAGGAGGAAGGATACACAGACTAGGTGGATGCCTTAGGCACCATTGAGGAGGATTACAATATACAGGTTAAAAAAATATAAAAAGAGCTCATCCCTCAAGGTCCTGATGCATCCCAGTCCCTCACAGTTTCTGCTTTCTGGTTCCTTTCGGCAAGCAGAAAATACTCATTCAGTCGCTGGGTGAGGCCGGTCACTGAAGTGTCTGAGGATTGGTTAGGTGAGTAATGATTTATTTTATTACTTATTTTATTATTTGTTTTTTTATATATATACACACACACACATCTTCACAACCTCTTTAAAAGGCATTCAGGGGAGTTGCCATTACTCCCAGAGGCCCTCTGTCCAACTGCCGATCTCTCTGCACTTTGATTGAGAGGACCAGGCAGTGAAAACATCCTAACGCCTGGTCCTGTCTTCTCCTAAAGTGGAGAGGGTGCGGCTGTTGCACAGAGAGCAGAGCCTCTAGGTGTAACGGCAATGCCCCTATGGCTCCTAGAGGCTCATTTGCAAGATATTTAAAACTTTTCTCAGCAATGCGGGCACATATGAACATGGGACAAACACCGATGTCTTCAGCTGCCAAGTGCACATGTAACAGGTCAGCCAGGGTCATAGGTACGCATCTGCTGACAGATGCCCTTTAAATTTCAATTAAATGTTCTGTTTGAGGTGCTGATGATGGGGCGCCCAGAGATTTTGTCCTCCACTGAGCTAATCATCTACTACCAAATTTAACCAGATAATAACTTCACATTCACCCACTGCTCTTGCTTATTGATGGAGCTTCTGGAGGAGGCATGGTGCTCTATAAACTAATAGGGTAAATCAAAATGGGTTTTCAGAACCAGGCAACCCTTCTAATAATTTCTGCAGATAAATGACTCTAAATCCTAAGTGCATCTATAAATTGAAAAGAAAATGCATCTGAGAACAGGAGCCGGCAAAGAGAAGACAGCTGACTAAGAGACAAAAGCAAGGGACTGATGAAGTAAGATAAGACGGGTTTAGTAATGCTTGTGCTTAGCAATATGTCCCTGAGTACTTTACAAAGGACCATTTCCATGGAGTAAGGATAGTAAACGCAAGGGGGAATTAGAGAAATGATGGCTCATTATGTGTTCAAGTAGCTTAGATATAAAATGCTGCAGTTAAACCCAATGATGGACAGAGCAATGAATAGAGAGTGCCAAGAGTTATAATGATGGGTTTGACACTGGGCTTGACATGTTCTAATGAAGATGGGAATGTGACAGTAAAGGAGATATTAGTGTCTAAGTAGTATATTCCTCAAGGGTGAAAAAGATGTGAGGAAAAATAAGTACTTTATCAGAACAGATGTCATGTGGGGTAAAACCACTTTTAGGCTTTCTTCACAGTTTTGCTTTTTTGTTTTTTTATGCCTTCTTTTAGGTCTTTTTTTAAGCTGCTATTTTCAACTCCTATAGAGATGCCTAAAATAAAAATAAAAACACCAGAAACATTCTGCATATCCAGAGCATGCTGAGTTTTTTTAAGAAACATTGTCAGAATACTAAAAATGCACAAATGCAACATAAAAAACAGCATGAAAAGTGCTTTGTCTGTAGTACATTTCTTAACGTGTGAAACCACCCTAAGTCAGAAATAACTCATTATACTTACAATTACAAATGACGAGGAATATCTCAATATTTCCGTCGAGCCCATAGACGTGAATGGGAGCGGTGGCCGGTCATGCGCGGTGCGCTCCCATTCACTTCTATTGGGAGCACGCTTGGTGGTGGCCAGTCCTCCAGCCACCACTTTGCGGGGCTCCGTTCTCGATATAGTTCAGCAGTGGGGCCCAAACCTATAAGACAATGGGGGCATATCCCAAATTGTATGATGCTCTGTGCATTTTGACCACTTTCTGTCATAGTCAGCGATTTCTGTGGGATCAGACTTTACGGGCTAGTCTTTGCTTCTCACATGCATATTGGGAGTTTCTTACCACTTCCTACTGGAAACACCCCTCAAGTCCTGCCATTTTGAAAACACAGTTGTCTACTCATCACAAGTAGGCCCTCATCACAGTCACTTCACTGTTCTGATAGAGGTCCCAGATGCCGACTGCTAGTTTTCCCCAACATGCCTACTTACCAACATGTGAATTCCAAACTGTAGGACCTTTTACGCGCTCTCTCATTCTACCCAAGTACACTCAAAAACACAGCTTTACTTGATGTCAACCCCATGTAGGTGCTGCTTCCATGAAAAAGTATTCAGAATGGTATGCTTTAGGTAGGTATAATGCTTTAGGTAGGTATAACATATACTTCTAACATAAGAGCAAACTAGATGGACCATGTGGTCTTTTTCTGATGTTGTTCTTCTGCATTTCTACACCCCATGTAGAAGTTGTAGCAATACTCTAAGGGTACACATCAAAGTTGTGAATCTAGTAGTCTGTTCTGGCAAAGGAACAGACTACCAGATTTCACCGTATCAGGGATTAGCAGACATGGCCGGGCCCTATTGACTATAATGGGATCCGATGGTCGGTTTCCGGCATAAATGCCGGCTTTTGTGGTTGGTCCGACAGCCGGCATTTATACTGGAGCAGGCTACTGAAAATGGCTGCTGGATTTCTTTAAGGGGTTATCCAATACTAAAAACTGCCTCCCATATGCCCAGGCCCCTCACAGGGAATATACTTACCCCTTCTCCCGGTCCCCACACCGCCGCTGCTGTGCGGATGAAAACATCCAGTGTCGGGGGTAGCAGGCAGGGACTGGGACGAGCCTCCCTAGCATTACCCGCTATGCTACGGAGGCTTGTACCCGTCCTCGCCTGTCCTTGGCTGCCCCCAACACCAAATGTTTTCATCCGCATACAGGGAGAAGCAGCAGCGGCAGTGCGGGGACCAGGAGCGGTGCAGGTTGCTGGGTGCCGGGCATATGGGGGGAAGTTTTTAGAATTAACCCCTTTAATGCTATTGTGAACCTAGCGTAATATTTCCATCTCAAATTTGTGCACCTGTAGTTTTCCATAAATTGAGTTATGCAGAAGAGAAAAAAGACGTTCGAGAACAGTATTTTCATAAACATGTCTGACTGACGAATCTATTAAAAATGCTAATATTTTATTTCCTTTTATTTCCTGCACTGTTAGTACTGGAACAATCTAAGCTGACAGTGATATGTAAAGATTTACTTAAGCGGTACATCCAATTAGAAATAAATGAATACTACCCTTTTACACTGTCTCAAAAACAATGAAGATGAAACATGTAAACTACAAGACAAAAAATAAGGCATAGCGTTCATAATTCTTCACTGGCACCAAAAGCAAATAACCCCATTAATGTATTTTGTCAGCGTAAATTATATTTTGTCAGAGCAGGTCTTAAGCGAGTGCTGTAACTGAATAGGGTTTATTTGTCTCACATTATGCCGCTAATGATGATGACATCTGCATACAACGTATTCGGATTCAGGGTATTCCACTGAATGAATCTTCTTCAGTAGATCATCAATGTCTACTCTTTACCACCTAGAGTGGTTACAAAACTAAGATAGATCTCCTGAAAATCTCTCAACCCACTAATTTATGTAGAGGCAACCTTGAGGCTGCTACAGGGTCCATGGCGGTCCAAAGTGGCCTACTCGTTTTTCCTTATGGCCAGTGTGAACCTGCCCTCAAGAGTGGTGCTGGGTAGCCATTTTCTGAAGGTGCCCCCTATTTAGCTTTGTTACTGTCCTCTATGTCTGCAGCAAGCTCCAGCGCACCATGTTCTGAGAATCTTCTATCATCGCCAGTATTAACTCTTTTGGCAATTTGTGTTAAAATAGCTCTTCCATCTATAGGCATCGGAATTGATAATGATGACCTATCCTTGACTGATGTACGGTGACGTCACATAGCCTATGAAGAGGCCGCTGCGCTCAGTGAGTGCCGGCCTCTTCTAACAGCTGATCGGCAGGGGCCCCGGGTGTCAGACCCTCACCGATCTGATATTGAAGACCTATTCAGAGAAAAGGTCATCAGTATAATTTCCAGGATAATCCCTTTAGGCTCCCTGATCCAGTCTTGTAGCCATCACAATTTGGCCCTGGTTGTTGGAAGCTGGAAAAAAAATACCCTTTTTACCAGCTTCCAATGCGGCGTGATGGATGCTAGGGGTCCCTTTAAGGTGTTATAAGGGTTTTTGTCGTGACGCCAGTTGCATTTCAGCAATGAGGGACGGAGTCCCCCTAAGTAGATGGTGATGGTGGTACCCAGGTGTAGGATTGCCAGAGAGGTGTAAGGGTTGCCTATAATGTCTCTTTAGATGTGGCTGTGCACGTGTCACGGTGCTTCTACCTGGATATCCTGGAACCACAGGCGTGGTCTGCAGAGCAAGGGATTAGTTGATCAAGGGGATGATGAAGGGAATTGAGTCCAGACTTGTATTAAAGTTGAAAACAGCTTTACTTGGAAAAACTTGCATCAGGGAACAATTTTCCAACTTTATCTTGGTCACCAGCAGGCTTGGGCATACATTTTGGCAGGCAAACACATTGCTACATCTGTCTTTAGCTCTGCTGTGTTGTCAGAATTAAATAGAAACTTTTCCTTTCTGCTGAACTTAGCTTTCTGTAGTCTGACTCAGTCTTTATCTGTATTTCTCTTCCTCTTTATCTTGGTCTTTGTCCAGGGAACCTTTCTTCCTGGCTTCTGAAGCTCTTTACTCTTGTCCCAGCAGAGCTGATGGTGCTCCACCGGCCTCGGCAAGGCCCTTCCAACAGGGACGAGGGGCCTGCGGTAAGAAGTGATTCGCGGGTACAGGATAACGCATGCTGGTAAGCGGAGGATAGTACCTTCCGGGGGTAACCCCTGTTGGAGAATCTGTTAGTAAGATCATCAGCTTTGGTCCGAAAATCAGCAAGGGATGAGCAATTACGACGCACCCGGAGGAATTGTCCCTTCGTTATTCCCCCTTTCAGCGGATACGGGTGGCAGCTCTCCCAATGCAGCAGTGTATTTGTCGCTGTGCTTTTGCGATGCAGGCTAGTGTATATCCTTAATTACATAATCTAATCCAACGGAAAAATACTCAAATGAAATGCAGCATATCTTGTGTCCAGCCCTCGAATCGCGTATCATCAGCAAAGCTGAGTTTGACACGCTGCTACCCAGACATCCTCAGATAGCGTGCTTTCATAGTCTGCCAAAAGTGAATAAAGGCCTACATCCCCTTAAAGGCAGACCGATTGTGTCTGGTACCAACAGCCTCACTCAACAGATTAGCACTTATGTTGACATTATGTTGCGTCCTTTTGTGTTGGCATTAGCGTCCTATGTGAGTGACTCTATGGAAATCATGACCAAAATGGATAGCCTCTACGTTGAGGGTAATACCCTCCTTGCGAGTCTTGACGTAGAGTACACTTTACATTCCTCACGTAGAAGGCTGTAGGGCAGTACAATATTTCCTTCAAGAACGGGGCAGCGAATACGGTCCGCATAACCGATTTGTCTTTAATTTGCTTGACTTCGTGCTACATCACAATGTCTTGCTGTTCAATCGTCGCTTTTACCACCAACTCAGGAGCGTTGCCATGGGTAGTCCATGTGCGCCATCTTACACCAATTTATACCTGGGCTGGTGGGAAAGGGAGACAGTGTTCGGAGACGAGATGAGCGCATGGTTAGGTCATATCACCCTCTGGTTAAGATACATCGATGATGTATTAGTATTCTGGAATGGGTCGATACATGAGTTTGATGGTTTTGTGGAGGCCCTTAATATAAACAACTATGGCCTTTTTTTCACTTCGGAAATCAACCCTAACAAAATCACATTTCTTGACCTGACTATCATGAAAGCGGACGATGGCAGGATATACACTAGCCTGCATCTCAAAAGCACAGCGACAAATACACTGCTGCTTTGGGAGAGCTGTCACCCGTATCCGCTGAAAAGGGGAATAACGAACGGACAAGTCCTCCGGGTGCGTTGTAATTGCTCATCCCTTGCTGATTTTCGGACCAAAGCTGATGATCTTACTAACAGATTCTCCAACAGGGGTTACCCCCGGAAGGTACTATCCTCCGCTTACCAGAATGCGTTATCCTGTACCCGTGAATCACTTCTTAACCCGCTTGAGAGGGATAGCGCCCAGGGTCAGGTTCGATCGGTTGCCACATTTGATGAGGCAAATGGCCCAATACGGGAGATTCTCTGTAAACACTGGGGCATACGGCAGATGGATCCCGACGTCGGTCATCTCGTCAGTCCCACTCCTGCGGTCACATACTGGAGGGGTCGCAATTTGAAGGATCGCCTCTGCCACAGTTTTCTTCAGACATCCATCCCACTGACCTGGTTGGCGAATCCCTTAAAAGGGACATATCGCTGTGGCAGTTGCAGGGCATGCGACTCCATTAAATCCGGCCCTACATTCTGCAGTGCGGTTACTAACAAATCATATGTGATCCGTACTTTTATTAACTGCAGATCTGCAGGGCTGGTATACCTGCTGACGTGCACTTGTGGCCTACAATATGTGAAGAAGACCATACGCGAGTTCCGACGTCGCATAGGGGAGCATCTTAATCTAAAAATGTAATACGTTTTCAGGGGATCGAGGTGGTACGTCCCTCTCCCCAAGGAGGCAATTTAGATCAAAGAGTCCTTCAGAAGGAGGCCCAAATGGACCTTCAAATTGGGGACACTGCGGCCTCAGGGACTCAATGATCATATGTCTTTTGTCAGCTTTATTGAATGATCTTTGTGCGGCACTACCCTTTAAATACCTTCTGAATGGGGTAGGAATTAATGACGTTATCAGCATATGCACTCGCCGAGCTGAATTAATGGAACATTCTTTTTAATGCCTCCGTCTTTGTTTTATCTTATTTTTCACCATTGCATTATCGCATCACAGCCCTGGTGTGAATACTCCCATGCACCTCCGGACACAGATTTCAGCATCCAATGACATTTGTCTCGCAATGTGGCCCTTTTTTCTGTTGTGCAATCTAAAATGACTGTATTTTTGTCATTGCTCCATCTAATAATAACGCGGATTGCCTTTTGTCCATCTTCCCTCTTTTGTCTCCAATCACCTATCCTGCAATGTGACCCTGCCTCTATACCTTTTTAGAATGATGTGGCATTTCTTCATTTCATGCGGACGTACGCTCAGCCAGGAGCTGACAGGCTAGGACAGCGCTAAAGCACGCCCATTAGAGCCGGTGACGTCACGAACACACTGCTGGGTGGAAGCCTCCGCCCGGCAGTGTGTTATTGTAAATAATAGAGCCCTTGCCCTGCGCGATTCAGCGCAGGGCAAGGGAGCGCATCGGAGCATGAAATGCTCTTGTCAGGGGGGCTGCCTGGGTGAAATTATGGGTATGTCCGGGTTCAGCTCTAAACCCGGACAACCCCTTTAACAAACGGTAATGTTTGTCATAGGAGATTACCTGCAGCTGTACATCTTGTTACCGTACATCTCACGCGCGCTACAATAATGGATGCATACACTAACAAACAAAAGGTACTAATAGTTACAAAAGACGTGATGAGAAGAGATCTTAAAGGGAACTTGTCATCATCTTTATGCTGACCTCACTGAGGGCATAAAGTACTGACAGAAATACTGATGTCAGTCGTGTGTCACTCATGAGCTAAAAGTAAGTGGTTGCTGAGAACCAGCATCATAATCATTGCAGCCCAGGCCCTGAAAAGAGTCAAATCTACCTGAGAAGAGTCCTGGTTATTCCTAATCTCCTGCTCTCTCACCCATCTGCTGATGGTTGGCAGTTCTCTCCTAGAGAGAAAGGGAGAAAACTAGGTAGAAGACTGTCAGTCATCAGCAGGTGGGCAGGAGAGCAGGAGTTCATGAATAACCAGGACTCTTCTCAGGAGGCCGGGACTCTTTTCCAGGCCCAATCTGCAATGATTGTGATGTTGGTTCTCGGCAATCACTTACTATTAACTTTTAAATGACCGACCGCTGAAATCAACTCACTTGTCTCTACTTTATGCTGCAATTAGTTTGGGCAGCATGAAGTTGATGACAGGTTCCCTTTATTGCCTAAGCTCCTGGTGCCTACTAGAATCATCTTCTAATTTAAAGGGAATGTGT
Source organism: Bufo bufo (assembly GCF_905171765.1). NCBI lineage: Eukaryota > Metazoa > Chordata > Amphibia > Anura > Bufonidae > Bufo > Bufo bufo. The sequence continues at coordinate 175,071,113 of NC_053397.1, forward strand.
CATCAGAAAATGTTCTGTTTAAATCAAGTTTTATATTAAACATTTTTGTTAAGAATATTTGATGATTTGGTAATATTTGGTTATTTAAATTTTTTCCTGTCTATACTATCTATAGTTAAAAAGAATTCTAAAATCCTTTAATTCACACTGGCCACTAAAGCCTTATAATAGTCATCCACATCCTGTTCTTCAGAGATCACTTCTCAGCAGTCAGAACACCTACAGTACAAGATAACACCCCTGTATAGGTAACACAGGAGCCACTGTTCACAGTAGATGTCACAGCTTTTCTATTCCCCATCCCTGCACAATGGCCTCTGCACGGGTCACAGAGCATGTCTAGAAAACTCTCCTGTAGAAATCAATAGAGTCAATGCTTGTACATTGTGCCTATGGTCCATGTGGATGCTGCAAAGCGTGTCTCTAAATGCTAGATCAGGCAGGATGGTTACCCCCATAATCTAAAAAAAAATAATCATAAAATAAATATTTTCAATTTAAAAAATATAGTTGATGCATTCCCTTTACATTTAAAGTGAACCTGTCACCTCCAAAAACCATCCCAAGCCGCCAGCAGTACCTGACAGTAGCAAGCAGCGTGTTTCCGACAATCGTTTTCTTCCTGAAGTCCGATGCGGCTATAGCGCAGAAAACGTTCTTTTATCCCCTGCCCGCGTGATTTTGTAGTCATGCTTGAAGTCAAGGGGGCAGCGGCCCCTTCCCTGCCCCTTCGCTGTGACTGACAGCGCTTATGCATGAGAGTTCGGCTGCCTTTGCCGAACAGCCGGCTGTCAGTCACAGCGAAGGGGCAGGGAAGGGGAAGGCGCGGTTACCTTGACTTGAAGCAAAGAGGCCGCTGCCCCCTTGACTTCAAGCCTGACTACAAAATCACGCGGGCAGGAAATAAAAGAACAATTTCTGCGCTTTAGCCGCATCGGCCTTCAGGAAGAAAACGATTGTCGGAAACACGCTGCTGGCTACTGTCAGGTACTGCTAGCGGCTTGGGATGGTTTTTAGAGGTGACAGGTTCCCTTTAAATAATATCCGCCATTGAGAACGATCACCAGTGGTATTTATTAATGGTTCTGGTAGTCTTCTAAGCAAGTTCTGATTTCTCTTTCCTTCTCATTATGTAGTTATTACCCACGGACCTCCTTGGAAACCAGGAGCAGTTTATCTACAGAACCACTAAGGTACTGTGAAATGCATTGTACTAACCGGGCAGAGTCCTCCTTTATCTGCTCAGCATGAGCTTGATCTGTCTGTTTTAATATACCTTGGCTGTATCTTCCTTAGCTGTTAGCAGTCTTGGCTGATTACTACTCTTGAGAAAGTCAGGATGAACCTTCTTGAGAAAAGAAGGTATCCAAGAATGAAAAATGTACAAAAATTTACAATCCTGGAGATAGGGACAGTGAAATGGCCACACTGGATGACTGTGCTTAAACAGCTTCAGAGTCTATTAACCACAGGAGTAAAATATTAATAAGCTATCCTCAGAATAGGCCCTCAATATCTGATCGGTGGGGGTCTGACACCTGACACCCCACCTGTCAGCAGTTTGTGGCCAGTGATGTCACATGGCCTACGTGCAGCTGAGTCCCATTCAAGTGAATGGGCCTGGGATGCAATACCAAGCACAGCCACTATACAATGCATGGCGCTGTGCTTGATATGCTTTGGGGAGGCTGCGACCCCTACAGCTCTAGTCCTCTGCAAACAGCTGATCTGTTTGTTCCAGGAGTCAAACCCCCATCAATCAAATATTGATGACCTATCAGACGCAATATCGTTAAGTTACTGTTTTTTTAGGGTTACATCAAAAAGAGGACAATACCTTGTATCAATTTATATTTTTGATTTGGACCTTGTAATGCATGTGATTTAAAGAAAAAGCTGTGTGGCAGCAGTAGCACATGTCAAAGGATAACTGCATTTGTCAGCATTTTTTTTCTAATTTTTTAATGGTGAAATCTTAATACAGCAGCAAATCTGCAACAAAACTTCAACGGACAGGGCATAAAAATCCTACGCATATAAAGCATGTCCTAAACATCACATCGCTTTCAGCCGCATTGTATCAGCGGGATTGTGTACAATAAATAAATAATAAATAAATAAAACCCGCTACAATGTAACAACTCATTATCGTCAAAGTGTAATGCAGTGGCCAAATTTTAAACTAAACTGTCTGTGTGAATGTATGCTTACCTTGTAAGTTTTATAGGCCGTGAACATTTCTGGGGTTTTGCCTTCACAAGTTTCATCACTGAACAAAACATATATTTTTATACTGACCAGTATTGTGTAATGAAATGCCACCAGAACCCTAATATAAGAGCTTATTAACTTTATACTTCTGTGTTTTTTTTGTGCCCTATACTATAATAAACTGTAATCACTGCAGTGCTATCCCAAAGTATCCATAAGATATCCTTTTGCATTATTGGACTTCTGTAACTGCCTGGTAGCCACTTGGTGCATGAAATCAAGGTGACCTCCATATCTATGGCCTGAGAAAATGCCAATTCACAACCTTTTTGGTCTGTGTATGAGGTCACCTTCAGAATACAATGGATTGAATAGCTCGATCTTGCACAGTTTAAAGAGGTTGTGCCATAAACTACTTTTCACTCTAAAGTATATTTCCATCAAAAACTCTAGCTCCCATCAGCAGATCATGTGACGGTAACCATGCCCCTTGTCCTTACCAGTGACACTTTCTACGTCCTACATTAGAAGGCTACAATTCAGGACGTAACCTAGTGCACCTGGAAATCAAAACTGATTTGCCAATGGTAGGGTGCAAGGGTAGGCTAATAACTTTAGAATAAAGCAGTTTTGATAAATGGTGATATTTTGGGGAAAGTGATATAACAGTGATATCTATTTGGAAGGATTCATTTATATTAGTGGCACAACCCCTTTACGGGGTATTCCCATGACATAGTAGTGGCATATCAATAGGATATGCCAATTGGATATGCCCTCACTTTATATTAGTGGGGGCCCGACCTCTGACACCACTCCAATTCATAGAATGAAGGGGCTGTAGTACTGATTCACCTCTGTGTCCCCTTTACGTCTTCCCTGCAGAGCAGCGCTCCTGCTGGGAACGGCATCCTGCTCTATTCCCTTGAAGAGCACTGTGCTGCAGTGTCCCTGGTACACGGAAAGACTGTGAAGGGACCGCAGCAATAAATTAGTGATGTTGCCCCTTATTCTCAGGGTCAGGGAGGTAGGGGTCCCAATGATCAGACCCCCACTAATCATAAAGGAACAGGAGATGGGAATTTCATTATTATATTTTTTTATTATATATTTTTTGTACATTTTTGCCCAAAAGGGTTTTAATCTATCAAACGTAACCCCTGGAATTCAACAAAGCCCCTAGCTGGTCATTGGCCATTGAAATTCCAAATATTACCCTTTGTTTTGAAAATAAGTCTTTTTAGACACAATAATCTGCTTTGGTCCATCTGCATAAATCAGACCATCTATCAATATCTCACACCAGAAAGCGTCGGGGGAGATTTATCAAACTTGGTTTGTTGCCCCTAGGAACTAATCAGATTACACTTTCCAAAAGAGCTTTGAAAAATGAAAGGTGGAATCTCTTGGAAAACTAAGCCAGTTTCTCCTTACACCAGTTTTGATCAATCTCACCCATTGTCTTTTCTTGGTAGGTTTGGGGGGGAGCGGGGCAGAAAGATCTACAAGGACCAGGAAGTGGCTAAAGAATCTCTTGGTGACAATGGCAGATCACACAAGATGATGGAGAGCTACTGTTGTCACCCAGCACTTGCATGGACTGTTGTTAGACAACAGACCAGGCAAATTCCAGGAAATGTCTTATACTGCTAAAAAAAAATCCAGGAAAACAGCAAAGTCTTCAGTCATTAGGTTTTAACATAAAATTATTATGGCCTACCCTTTCCAAATAATCAGTTAAATGGCCAATTGATATAATACATACAAAACCCTACACCCAAAGGTGCCGAATGTCACGTGGTCAAGACATACATCCTTTATTATTACACTTAAAGGGATAATAAAATCATTGAACAAAAAATGACCAGAAAGGGTTAAAAAGAAAGAAAATAACCATTACCCACCCTCACTGATGCCATGAAGCTGCCTCTTCAATACGGTTATTGTCACTGCTGTTCTCCACTTCCTGGTCCTCGCTAGACAAGGACCAGGAAGTGGAGAGCAGCAGGGACAGGAGCAGCATCAGAATAGCGGTGATGAAGAATGGGTGAGGGTAAGTAGTGTTTTTTTTTTTTTGTTTTTTCTTCATTTTTAACTCTTTCGGGCCCCTTTAAAAAATGTACCTCCATGGAAAACCCCTCTAAGCCCTTCTGTAAAGAATTCAACATCCTACTGTATACATGGAAAAGAAAGTTGACTAAACATAATCAGGGGTAGATTATATGCCAGAGGCTTGAGAAAACACAACCGTTATTGCCATAAACCTTTCTCAATCGCCATTAAAGGGGTATTCCAATTGTATCAAGTTATCTCCTATGCACAGGATAGGGGATAACTATTTGATCGGCGGGGTCCTACTGCTGGGACCCCCATGGAGCATGAGAACAGGGGCCAGCAGTCCCCCTAGAAAGAGCGGAGCGGCTGGTCGCACATTCATTTCTATGGGTGTAGCCGCTCTGTTCTTTTCAGGGGGGCTGCACTGCTCTCTTGATCAGTGGGGGTCCCAGCAGTAGGACCCTCACCAATCTAATAGCTATCCTCCATCCTGTTTATAGGGGACAACTTGATACAACTGGAATACCCCTTTAACTAGTGCTATACATAGTGCTAGTATGGTACCGAATAAGGCCCATCATGTGTAAGATTCATACACTGACACACAAACCTTCATTTGCCAATGTCACGCTTACCCCGGCAGTTATGCCTTGTTATGTCACATGTTATGTATTATAGGAAGACAAGGGCCTGGTTTAATTAAACTAAAGTGTTCCAAGTGCTCACACGTAACCGCACAGTACATGACAAGCCAGCTCTCCGCTAATGTCCTCCACAGTGTTTTACATAATTTAGGCATAGTGCATAGAAATGTAATTTGCTTCATCTTGAAGTCTGGAAATGCATGATAGAATGGGTGTCCCTTTTTCTCATGCCTCAGTGATTATTGCTTTCATTTCCTGTAGCGTCTGCACATTTATTATTAGATCTCGCTTCTTCATTTGAAGTTTTAAAAAATGTAGCAGCATTTCTCACATTTTACAGTTATATCGGTGTTTGATTCTTCATAAATATTAAGTACTAGAAAATGGGATTAAACATACGATTACCTAGACACAGTCATCTGTATCCGTACAAGACAATATATCCGTTTATACTATATCATGTAATGGAAAACAAAAAAGCCCAGAACTAAATCATAACGAGATCCAGTCACAGTGTACACAATGGATTTGCAGCTGGTTGTAGAACAGGAGGAGCTGAGCAGATTGATGTCTAGTTGTCGTGAAAGAAATTCTGTATAACTAGTATTTTATTCATTTAAATCTATGCTCTAAGGGCGTCAGCAGATTTGTCCCTATGACACTGGCTGACCTGTTACATGGGCGCTTGGCAGCTGAAGGCGTCTGTGTTGGTCCCATCTTCATATGTGCCCGCATTGCTGAGAAAAATAATGTTTTAATATATGCAAATGATCCTCTAGGAGCAACGAGGGCGTCGCCATTACACCAAGTAGTGAATATTCATCACATCTGACCCTGTCAATCAGAGTGGACAGGTAGCGGCTCTTTAGGTGTAGGGATAAGCGAATCGACCGGATGAAACATCCAAAGTCGATTCGCATAAAACTTTGTTTGAATACTGTACGGAGCGAGCGCTCTGTACAGTATTAGAATGTATTGGCTCCTATGAGCCGAAGTTACCACTTGGAACCGAACCAATTTATGAAGTTATTACCTGAAGTCTTGCGAGACTTCGCGAAGTAATACCTTCGGCTCATAGGAGCTAATACATTCTAATACTGTACAGAGTGCTCGCTCCGTACAGTATTCAAACAAAGTTTAATGCGAATCGACTTCGGATGTTTCATCCGAAGTCGATTCGCTCATCCCTATTTAGGTGCAACTAGACATGAGTTTTTTAATCTATTTTGTTTTGTTTTTAGCCGATTCTGCTGTGACATCTTGGTCAGTGGCGTAGCTATCAGGGAAGCAGGTGAAGCGGCCCCATTTCTATCATTAGCATTGCGTTAACAGGTTGCCGATTTCGTCTTCGCCTCCTATCAGATCCTAGTATGCAGCACTTTATGATCCATGCTAGCGCTATATCCTGCAAGGCGCCGTGCATCGTAATCAGCTCATTTGCAATCAGAAGAGAAATTCATGAAAAATTAGCCAGAGATTGCTCGTGTGGCACCTCTGTGAAATTTGCATGTGTAGTCTGTGCTCCTGTTCGAGAAATCCACCTGTTTAATATGATATAAAATTTTGCTTCCAGACTAAAATCATTTACATTTCAAATTTCATCAGCAGTAAAGACAACTAATAGCAAAAGTAAAAGACTGCAAGGCTATAAATCTCTACATACGGGCATTCACATCATCAGTTTATGATCGGTGAGGGTCCAACTTCTGGGGCCCCACCTATCCTCCAAATGCAGGCTGTGCAGTGATTTCTTCCGGCACAGCGGCACCCCAGACACGCCGCTGTGCAGGCGCAGAACTGCGGACTGCACCACGGCTACATTCAAGAGAATAGGGTTGACTGCAGTTCTGTGCGCAGCAAGGTGGCCCTCAGCGCCGCTATGCAGGGAATACTTAGAAGAGGAAGTAGCGCCTCAGCCCCTTTATTCTCAGGATCGGTGGGGGTCCAGGAGATCTGAGTCCCTCTGATCAGAAAGTTATGGTATATCCTATCACTTTATATGCCTTTATATCTAATGCAAGTCTCCAAACGAGGGTTTTTCAGGAGTAGAATATTGGTGAGCTATCCTCAGGACACGTCATCAATATCTGACTGCAGGCATCTCCGCTGAAGAGGTTGTGGTGCTCCAGAGAGCTCTGCAGCCTCCTTACAGCTCACCAAGCACAGCGCCATACATTGGTATTGCAGCCCGGGCCCATTCACTTGAATAGGACTGAACTGCACCTAGGCTACGTGACATGTCTCTGGTCTAGAAAGAGGCTCTTCAAGCAGCTGATCAGCAGCGGTGCTGGGAGTCAGACCCCCACCAGATATTGATCACCTATCCTAGGAATGGGTCATCAGTATTTTACTCCTGGAAACCTCCTTTAAGGGCTCATCCCCACGAATGTATTGTTTTTTCCCGTGTCCATTCCGTTTTTTTGCAGCCCATATGCGGAACCATTAATTAAAAAAAAAAAAAAGAAATTAATTAGTGTGCATTCCGTATCCATATGTACGCAAGTCCATTCCGACAAATTTTTTTACATGTCCTATTCTTGTCCAATTTGCGGACAAGGACAGGCACTGTTACAACGGATCCGGAAAAAAAACAAAAACTGATATAACACAGACATCACACCGATATCAGTTTTTTTTACTTTGCGGATCCATGTTTTGCGGACCGCAAAATATGTACGGTCGTGTGCATGAGCCCTAAGAGTAGGTTCACACAGACTTTTTTGGAGTAGGTTTCAAGGCAGGTTTTCCTGCCGATTTTTCAACCAAAGCCAGAAGTGGATACAGCAGGGAGGAGAAGTATAGATCCTTCCATTATATTTCTGTTTCCTTTAAAATCCACTTCTGGCTTTGGCTGAACAACCTCCAGGCAAATCTGCCACAAAACCTCCTCCCAAAAACTCAGTGTGAGGGCTCATGCACACGAACGTATATTCTTCCCGTGTCTGTTCTGGGTTTTTTTGTGGACAAAAAAAAAAAAAACGGAAGTTACTCCGTGTGCTTTTTCGTTTCCATATGTCCGTGTTTCCGTTACGCAAAAAAATAGAACATGTCCTATTATTGACCGCATTACAGACAAGGATAGTACTGTTCTATCAGGGGCCAGCTGTTCCGTTCCGCAAAATAAGGAATGCACATAAACGTCATCCGTATTTTTGCAGACCGCAAAATACATACGGTCATGTGCATGAGCCCTGAACCTGCCCTAAGAAAGCATTTTAATAAAACCAAAACGAACGTAATGAAGCTCCATTTTTAGAGTGGCTTTCAAGAATATATTAGACGACTGCAGAAATATCGCTTGCTTAGTATATTATTATCACAAAGTGCCGTCGGAGCAGGGAGAGTTTTAAATTCCTTCCAGCGCTGCGGGTTATTATGGGATCATTCTGGAGGTTAAGAGGAGCATTTTTAACTGCGTGATAATAGTGGATTGCTATTAATGTCATTTCCTAAAGAGATCCTTCCAGCTATTTTAATAAATACATAGTTGGGCAGATATATGCTAATACTTGCGCCTAGAATCTGTGGCCATTGTGCCAGTTTTTCTGCCGCATGTCCCTTGCATGGCAGCTTTTTTTTTCAGCAAAGCAAATGAAAAACTGTGTTTTAATTGATGGCTATTGGTAACAATTGCTTTTTTTGTTAGAACAGTTTTTAACCATGAGGCGTATTGACATCATCTTTGGTTTCATGCATAGTAAAATGTATTTGTAGCAGGACAACCAGGAATACAGCCTGCGGTTAGTGTAGCTCTTGTATACCATAGAGCAGGCATGCTCAACCTGCGGCCCTCCAGCTGTTGTAAAACTGCAACTCCCACAATGCCCTGCTGTAGGCTAATAGCTGTAGGCTGTTCGGGCATGCTGGGAGTTGTAGTTGGAGGGCCGTAGGTTGAGCATGCCTGCCATAGAGAATAAATGGGTACCCATAGAGAATACAGTAAAGTAGCATGTATGTTCGACCATCTCCATTCATTCAAGGGACTCAAAACCCTGCTCAGATCCAAACTGTGGCCCCTTCAAACAGTTGATTGGTGGGGGTGCTAGGAGTTTGACCCCCACCGATCTGATATTGATGACCTGTTCTGAGGTCATCAATATTTAAGTACTTGACAACCCATTTAACTGTTACCTCAGAGACTAAATCTGGAGAAGGAGAAGACCATTTTTAAGTTCACTAATCAGGCTACATTCAGCACATAGAAATCTATGGAGAGGGGAGGGTGAAGAGGAAGGAGGAGTTGCTGGAGTGAGGCAGAGAGGCACAAAGAGAGGCTGCTGTAGCTTCTAGTAAATTTTCTATCTCAGCCCAGTTCTGGATTTACAGCTACACTGCTTAGGCTACTTTCACATTATCATTTTTTCTGGATGTGGCAGGGCTCAGCAAAAACGCTTCCGATACTGATAATACAACCATCTACATCCATTATGAATGGATCCGGTTGTATTATCTTTAACATAGTAATGACGAAAGTTAATGGGGGACGGATCAGTTTTCTATTGTGCCAGATTGTGTCATAGAAAAAGGATCCGTTCTCATGACGGAAAGAAAAACGCAGCTCGCTGTGGTTTGCTCTCCGGTATGGGAACGCAACCAAATGTTTTTTTGGAGCATTCCGTTCTATTCAGTTACGTTTTGTCCACATTGTCGATTAATGGGGCAAAACGAAAGAGTTTTTTCTTTGGTATTGAGATCCTTAGCCTTAATACTTCTGCACAATTGCAGCAAACCTTTGAATTGGTACTTACTGCAACAAAAGTTTATATTTTTGGTAACACTTTGTCCTCCATTCTGCTGATGTTAAAGGGAGTTATAGGAATAACATTTTGTGCTCAGTTAAGGCCTCGTCCACATTTCCATGTCAGAGACTCTTCTGTGAAAAAAGCATACATGTTTCATCCGTGAAGGATCCGTGGTTGGTTCGTGTGTTCGTTTTTACCATCTGTGTCATCTGTAATTCACTGACGTTGCTCAGCTGAAAATTTATTTCCAAAGAATCTCCTATCAGTCTTCAGTGAAAAACAGAGACACCACGGATGCCATTTTCACAGTCCCATAGACTTTAATAGGCGTGCTTGGTCTCCATCACGGATCAAAGTGGTGCATGTCTCCTTGTTTTTTTTACTGACCACGGTCAGTAAAGAAATCACAGCTAAGACAATTACCCGTCAGAGGGAAGATAATAATGGGTGGTATATATTTACATAAATCGTGTTCACAGAGTGCCACCAATTCTAAAACGTAGCCTTTATTCTATTTTTAAAAAACAACCCCACAAAAACAAATAACCAAATACTCAAAACAAATAATAATAGATACGGTAGGGACTCGGTGGTCCTGAGTTCTCCAAGGTTCAGGAGGGGACTGTTCTTCGGGTAGGGTTATAGCAATCGATTTGGGACCTTTCCCTAGTGCTTACCCTTTGCTCTGATAATCCCTGCCTAAAGAACGGAATGGCTGCTCCGATAGGGGCGATCCCGTATTCAGGAACCTCCTGTACACCCTAGGATGGCCCTGAAGGCCGGTGACACAGGCAACACCCTGATGGTATGCCCTTATGCTTATATGATGTGGCCTATTCTAGATACATAAAATAATAAATGCTCAGTACACACGGTTGTTATTCTAGATATTTAAATTAATAAATGCTGAGTACACAATGTCGTTCTAATAATTTCTACAATGTTCAGATGTGCAAATAAAAAATAGAACTATCATCCAGTGGATGCCAAGTACACTGTTCGCCAGTATAGATTTTATACCATGGGTACCTAAGCCATTACAGTTGACAACACCATGCTTTAGGCCCCTAAAGCCCAACGCGTTTCTCCCACAATGATAATTTGGGCTCCTCAGGGGACACCTAGTACAGTGTCCCAATAGGCATCATGTATAGATAAAGATTTGTTATCTCACTAATGACAATGATGGATTATCATTCACAGCAAACAATTATAACAATAAGCCATATATCTTGTCCGACTTATGCCCCTCCGCATCCATGTTAATGCATGAGGTTCACATAAGCTTCAGGGAAACATGGTGCATAAAAGATATTACACCCTTAACATATCAGTGGTACTTGCGTGCCCAGAGATGAACACTCAGGATGATCCCATGGGGTAACTGAAATACTGGAATGTGAATAGACACATTTAAATCAATGGGTACATGTGCTGTCCGTCATGCACATCAGTGAAAAATGGAAATGTGGACGAGGCCTTAGGCTCCTTTCACACGAGTGAGTATTCCACGCGGGTGCAATGCGTGATGCGAATGCATGGAAACCGGACCCATTCATTTCAATGTGTCTGTGTACATGAGCGTTGGTTTTCACGCATCACTTGTGCGTTGCCTGAAAATCGCAGCATGTTCTATATTCTGCGATTTTCATGCAATGCTGGTCCCATAGAAGTAAATGGGGCTGCGTGAAAATCGCATTGCATCCGCAAGCAAGTGCGATTTTCACGGATGGTTGCTAAGAGATGTTGTTTGAAAACATTAGTTTTTTTTATCACGCGCGTGCAAAATGCATTAAATCGCATTGCACCCGCTTGATAACAACTGAACGCGATTGCAAACAAAACTGAATGGACTTGCTTGCAAAATCGCACATTTCTCACTGAACGCATCAGCAATGCATCCGGACCTAATCCGCACACGCTCGTCTGCAAGGGGTCTTAGTGTATGGGAGAAATCATAGCAGCTAGTCTCTTACCTGTTCCTCCCTCTCCCCTCTCAATACACTTCTGAGGGCAACTGTAACTTGATCTGTCAGTGAAACCTAAAGGCCATCTTCTCGTTGGAAAGGGGTTTCATCAGTGAATTCAGAGTGAGTGAACAGTTGGAAGGCGGTGGGGCGGCTTAAGGAGAGGAACCTGACAAGTGGAGAAAGAGGCAATATTCTCTAACAAAATATATTACAAAGTTTAATATTGTTGCTTGTACTCTTGATTTAAAAAATTATAATCTAAGGTAAATTTATTGTAAACGCCAAAAATTTCCACTACTCCATTAAATGAAGCCCAGCGGCAGGCGCCCCTTTCTTCCCATTATATGGGTACAATTTAATGCACTGCGATACACATCTAGCAGACAGAGAAATCTGTCTTGTAAATACTTGAACAAAATAGGTAGCAGCCCAATATCTCTTTCAAAGTCTCTGATTCATTTTGCCTCGGATCGTGAGATGCAGCCTAATGCGTTTTTATTGAGTTGTTTGAGGGAAATGAGAAATGTGGAAACTCAGCGGCTGCTGCTGACAAAAGTCTTCATTTGCATTCCCGTGCTGGCAGATTATAGCTAAGTATTAGTGACTGGCAGCTAATTCACCCGCCGCTTAACAATACCCGTCCCAGGCTCCGAAATGTGAAGGAGGCGATAAAGTGCACTCATTTCTACATGGAAGATCGTGTGTAGTGGAGGCCAAAATTACAGCGCAAGCACAATCAAGGCAGGGGCCGGGGGATCTCTTTAAATCTTACCATTAAAATAATCAGTGTTTTGATGCATTTCCACCCTAATTATATGTATGTGCTTCACTGCTGAATTTTTGTTGTCATTGCTCCTCCATAGTAATTAGCATCCCATATAATCTGAGAAAGACGCCTATTATATTCTTATGTAAATACACCAATTTATTTGATCTCGTTATGTGTACTGTATGCATGTGATTACGGTCCGTTTTTCAGCTGCAATACTGATAGCCGGTAAGGTTGTTTTCACTGTATAGGTCTCAAAAAGTTTTTAATCTGATGTACTTATGTTTGGGGTCAGTGGATGGAAGCCACCTATTTCCATGCATAATTTTAATAATTTCACATATATACTGTACCTTAAAGGGTCTGTGTCACAAGTAAATGGTTACTTTTGTAATTTATTTTCAGTTACAAAAATGCTTCAGTTGTGAGATATTCTCTTTACTTCATTATAATGGCGCCCCTTGGTGTTTAATCCGTATTAATAATGTGCACGTCCACCTACTGAGGTGGTCACATATGCTCAATTCCATCCTTCAACTGTCACCAGCCGTATGTACTGTTAGAAGCTGTGACAGTTATAGGGGGAGAGCTGCAGCAGAAAGGACACGCCCCTGAGCTGCAGCAGAAAGTACACACCCCCGAGCTGCAGCAGAAAGTACACGCCCCTGAGCTTTCCAGCTTGAAATAAACCTAGCAGGCCAATGAATGGGGAGATCACTGGATTCATGTGAGGTACAGGGCTGGTTCTAGCTTTGGTAAGGTAAGACCACACGATCAGGTTTCCTGATGCAGTTTTGAAAGCCAAAACCAGGAGTGAATACAAAAAAAGAGGAGAAGTCATATATATTCTGTACCGTACTTTCTCTCCTTTTATGATGCACTCCTGATTTTAGCTTCCAAAACTGCCTGCAGAAACCTGACTGTAATGCCCCCAGTCTGCCTCCGTAAATAGAAGAATCATAACTACTGTACCTGCTCCCCACCACTCTGGTCCTCTGCGCTGGCTCCCTCATATTCAAGTTCTGGTCTCTGGACTGTTTACATCCGGCGCTACATGGGCATGGTCACATTCTCCGCTGAAGCCAATAGCTGGCTTCAGCAGTGACATGATCACAAGCGGTACATAACCTCTGAAGCCAGTTATTGGCTGCAGAGGAGCATTTGTCCATGCCCTTGCAATGCCAGATGTAAACAGCCCAGGGACCAGAACATGGACATGCGTGAGTCAGCATGGAGCGGTGGGGAGCAGGTAAGTATGAATCTTCTATTTACAGAGGCAGATTGCTGGCATTAGAGAAAATAAATGTGTTCCCCGAGAACTCATTTAAAGGGAATGTGTCGCCTACATTTGTTTCTGCCTGTTAAAACCAGATAGCGACACTTTGAGTCTTTTTATTTTTGTCTTTACTTTTTTTTTCTGGACATAATTATAGGGGCGGCCATCTTGCCCTAAGCTTTTGTTAACAGCATTTAGAGATATACTTTACAGTAGCCACCATGGGCTATAGACATAATGGACAGGAGCCGACTTCATTGACTTCTATCGGAGAGTATTCTAGGAATGCCCTGTGACCTGTGCGGAGTGGTGAATTCTTTTGAGATGTGTGCATATATATGTACAAAATATATATATTGGTGATATCTGTCATTGTAATCCTGCCTTTGATGATAAGGATATGACTGCTGAAGAGTAATCTGTATAGACCAAGAAGTGGCTCCTATTATTACGTTTGGTGACCAGTTCGAACACTTCGGGATTTTAAAATGTTTTTTAAATTCTGGAGAGTGACAAGGAAAATTAAATAAAGTTGCAGATAGCGGCGCAACTAACAGTTGTGCCACCATCTGCGCCTGAAATACGCCCAATTTAGTCATATTTCGGTTTAGTAAATGACCCCCAAACTCTTTAAGAAAGGCATTTCTCTGAGACCTCTGTTCAGTAGAAACTTATAATCAACTAATTATAACTTAAACTATAAGGATGGATGAATATTTCATGTATTGTAGCAGCATGATTAAATCATCATCAGAACGTGGGATTGTCACAATTAAGGTCCTAACTGCAGAGAAATAGGCTGGGGCTACACGACGACATGTGTCGCGCGACAATTTCAATAGTGATAGTCTATGGTGTCGCACTGCGACATGCGACATGCTGCGAATGCGACACGGTAAATTTTTCTGCGACTGTCACATCGCAGTGCGATCCCTTAGACTATCATTATTAAAATTGTTGCGCGACATTGGTGCGACATCAATGTTGCGCGACACATGTTGCAGTGTAGTTGTGCCCTATGTGACACATGTCGTCGTGTAGCCCAAGCCATAGAGGCTGGAGATGGGAACTGCTGGACCTGACTCCCCTGAATTATATAACTTACCGCCCATCAGTATAGAGCAGGGATGGCCGACCTGAGGCTCGCCAGCTGTTGCAAAACTACAACTCCCAGCATGCCCAGACTAGCTACAACTATCAGCCTACAGCAGGGCATGGTGGGAGCTGCAGTTTTACAACAGCGGGAGAGCCACAGGTTGGCCATGCCTGGTATAGAGGATCAGTGTATACATGGTGGTCTACAGAGATGCTTCACAATGTACTCGGGTCCTGAGCACGGTCACATCTGCAGATAGTGTATTACAGTAGTGATCATACAGAATGAGACAGAAATGCTTTTTGGAGCTGCTGAACAGGTTTACTACAAGCACAACAGATGGAGAGCTGGGGCTAAAAGAGGATCTGTACTTTTCAATAGCTGTATAATGAGAACTTTCCAATCTTCAGCCTAGTTATAAATGCCCGGAACACAGTTATTACAGAGCGACCTCTGACCTGTAAGACTCTGTGCTTTTTTCCAATCAATACAGAATACTACTTGTATTAACCGCATCTGGTGCAGAGATAGATGGATAATGGATAGATAGATAGATATTAGATACTGTAGATAGATAGAAAATAAAGAGAGGTAGACAGACAGATTTGATAGTAGACACGTACCCTAATACAGTAACCGCAACATGTAGGAGATTCCACAAATCTCACGTACACTTTGCTTTTTCATTCCGTGCAGAAATTCACCAGCTGGTGTAGATTTTGAAATCTGCAGAACGTCAGTTCTTTATAAAGTTTTTTTTGTGTGGATTTCACCCTTTTCAATGCTGAATTTCTACAAGACCAAATGGGGGTCATTCTAGATAAAAGTGGTACAATACCGACTATAAATGAGTAATGGAAGCTCTTAGCGCCCATACGTGTGCAGGTAGCCTAAATGCCAGTAACTGTGTCGGATAGAAAAATGCCTTGTATTCTGCTAGAAAAAGAATATAATGGACATAACATTTTTTTCTGTAAACATAATAAAACGGACAATCCCTAATTGTAAATGTCCACATTACTACAATTACACATTTTTACTGCCCTTTAGTTTTATTGGTTGGTAATTTTTAACACCACCGGCCTTTCATGCAAAGGAGATAAAACAGACTAAGGCCTCATGGACACGGCTGCTGTTTTGGTCCGTATCTGAGCTGCAGTTTTTGGCGGCTCGGATGCGGACCCATTCACTTCAATGGGAGCCGCAAAAGATGCGGACAGCACTCCGTGTGCTGTCTGCATCCGTTGCTCCGTTCCGTGGCCCCGCAAAAAATATATAACATGTCCCATTCTTGTCCGCGCTTTGCGGACAAGAATAGGCAGTTATATCAAAGGCTGTCCGTGCCGTTACGCAAATTTTCAGAACACACACGGACGCCATCTGTGTTTTGCGGACCGCAAAACACACAGCGGTCGTGTGCATATAGCCTAAGAGCTATTATATGTAAGAGTGACTTTTTTTTTACTAGTGTGCATTATATGGTATTTACTATGTTTTTATGCAGTACACGTTTCTTATTGAGTGAGTTTGTAACTGGGAGCGGTGAAGAAATCATAGATTTCCCCTTAACCATGAACTGAAAGGTAAATAATTAACTTTTTCTGCTGGTCATACTCATAGGACTGCTGTCCACCGAAGACTTCTGCTGAAAGCTGCTTCTCTGAACTTCCCCATACAAAGATATAATAATTGTTTATTTTGATGGGGTGCGGGAATAGCCATTGCCAGATCCCTAGCACATTGTCTCCTGTAATAACTAGGGATCAGGAACGTTGTAACCCCACATTCTCCATCCCTCTTTCCCCCGGCGTCTTCCAAAGACTAAATGGTTTTCAGATCCAGCTGAATTTGTCTGTCAGTCTTTTATCATATGGCACATGGGCTGCACACATCCTTATTGCCATTTGTTCGCGCTGTGGGGAACATTCCTCAATAAAGGGATTGTCCCTCAAAAAATATTTTACAGTTTTCAAACCAGCACCTGGATCTGAATACTTTTGTAACTGCATGTAATAAAAAATTCAGCATAGCCACAGAGTTGTTCAATAAAATGTATCTGTGTAGCGCGCAATCTGCAATAATTGTTGTATATCTATTCATAAATGACCCCCTAAGGCTACTTTCACACCTGCGTTAGGTGCGGATCCGTCTGGTATCTGCACAGACGGATCCGCACCTATAAATGCAAACGATGGTATCCGTTCAGAACGGATCCGTCTGCATTCTATGTAAAAAAAAAGTCTAAGTCTAATTGTTAGTCAGACGGATCCGTCCTGACTTTACATTGAAAGTCAATGGGGGACGGATCCGTTTGCAATCGCACCATATTGTGTCAATGTGAAACGGATCCGTCCCCATTGACTTACATTGTAAGTCAGGACGGATCCGTTTGGCTCCGCACGGCCAGGCGGACACCAAAACGCTGCAAGCAGCGTTTTGGTGTCCGCCTGCTGAGCGGAATGGAGGCGGAACGGAGCCAAACTGATGCATTCTGAACGGATCCGCATCCACTCAGAATGCATTGGGGCTAAACTGATCCGTTTGGGGCCGCTTGTGAGAGCCCGGAAACGGATCTCACAGGCGGACACCGAAACGCTGGTGTGAAAGTAGCCTTAGGCTTTAACTTTAAATTGATCTCCTCTAGTTATATCTGTTCCTGGGAAAGCTGTGTGACAAACAATACAGCCACCAATATGTCTGCAACATTGGAAGTCACCCAGCTTTTCCTAATTTCAGAATGGTGGCTTTGCCTTCTCATGCAGTGATTCTCTGCTCTTGTATCACTCAGTGTCCGTGATGACATCCATGGCAAGATGGTCCGTTGTTCATCCATGATCCGTGTTTGATTTTCCAGCACATGAAAACCACTGAACAAACATGGATGCCATCCGTGTTGTGTCCCTGGTTTTCACGGACCCATAGACTATAATGTGTGTGAGAGATCCACAATCGTGGACAAAATAGAGCATGCTTCCATGTTGTCACAACGGCCCCGCGGTCCATGGAAAACCACTAATGTGTAGGTAGGTAGAATCAGTGGGAGCTGTAATGATGGCCATGTTCAGTGATGGACAGTTCGCACATGCGGGCTGCCATCTTTAGTAAGGTAGACTCACCCGTCCGGCGATGCACAGGTAAGCCCTTACCTGTACCTGTGCCGCGAGCCGGTCTGAAATCAAATGCAGTCACTGGGAGCAGGCAGTTCCGAGAACAGCCCGATGAAGGCCCCCGGCCGCTGTTCTCTGAACTGCCTGCTCCCTGTGACTGCGTTTTATTTCAGACCGGCTCCTGGCACAGGTAAGGGCTTACCTGTGCATCGCCGGACGGGTGAGTCTACCTTACTAAAGATGGCAGCCCGCATGTGTTTGCTGGCGAACACTGCGAACTGACCATCACTGGCCATGTTGTCACCTAACCTTTCCAGTAGCAGATATATAATGAAGTTGCTTCCAAATACAGTTTTCCAACACCTTAAAGGGGTTATCCTTGAGTCTGTGACCCCCATTCTTCAGACAAACCCCACCACTCAGAAATATCCCATTGATGTGCCTTAAGCATCCCTTGTCTAAATTCTTAGATACTGGTGATTTTTTGTTGTACTTTAATGGGATATTTTTATTCTTATGCCTTTTTTTTTCTATTATTTGACAGTTTTTTTTCTACCCTAGAAGCCCTTCTATGTTTCCCCAGCCTTCAGCGTTTGTGTAGATGCCCCTCCCAGACCTGTCTTTGTGCGGAGGGGTCTCTCTCAGGGTCTGCACATTACACAGACGTTCTTCCCCTGAACGGCAGGGAAGGCTGTCATCCAGGTCCCTTTTTGGCTGTTATCAATGTGTTCCTGTTTCCTTAGAAACCAAGAAGGGCCAATCCCAGGGCCCCCGTGTCTGGCTGGGAGCCTGTCCCTCTGTGCAGCATGTGGCTGTGATGATTAGCTGTTCACACAGACCTGACCCACAACGTGTGCAGGGAATAAGAATCAGGGAGGGACGCCTGGTGACATTTCATTTTTATTCTTTTTTATCTTTTTATTGTTTGTCCCGGGCTCACATGTCCTGGTACAATGGACTGGACGTGTCCGGTGACAGCGAAGTGAGCCGCCCTGCTGATTTCTTCTACAAAAGAGGATTTTCTGGGCTATAATTTGGAACGCCTTTGCCCGAGGATTAACAGGAAAATGACCCTTGAGGACGATCGGAACCTGTGCGGATTAGTTTCTTCTCCCAGAAAAAGATCTCAATGACTTCCAGTTAATATGAAGAGGTCGGAGCAGTCAGTTGGAGGTGTCCTCCTGGATCTGTCTGGAGTTAGTTCTCCCACTCTTCTGTGCCAATGTGCAGTAAGGCGCCCTCTGGTTTTGGGCAGTGCCATCTAGGTGCTCTTCACCGCTCGCTATCAAAATGATGAAGTTAAAAGCGTTCTGTCTGGATTACTGGCAGTTTTTGTGTCTTCAACCCCTCCATGGGCTCTACAAGAGGTACGACATGTCAGTATCACCAATATGTGAGATGTTATACAGTATGTGTGTGTTGGAATTGAATAGATTTGGTCTATGCCTCCAATGAATGACTATATGTAGAGCAGAAATCGGCTTGGTGGATGTTACCCTCTTTTTGTGAATCCGTGCTATATTATATTGTCCCCTAAAGCATCAAGTTCAAGGGTTACCGATCGGAGGATGTCGACAAGATGGAGATATCTCCGGCGTTGGCTAATAAATAGTTAATCTGTAGGAGGCTCCGGTCCTGTGACAAAGCATCTTTGTGATTGATGGTGAGCAGGGAGGAGGGAGCCGTGCATTCATATTCATGAGCACCAACCCATCCTTTATATCGGCAGATATCAGCAGATTCCCCACCCAGCCTCCACACAATGGGTGACAGGCAGTCTTCTTCTGCTGTTAGTGCTGAGGTCGAGCAGGGAAGGATCGCCGCCACCACTCGCCAAACTAAATTTAGTCTGGGAACTTGTATGTGTGATAACACTTAGCATATCTACTGTCACGTGGACCTCGGTGACTTCCAGAAGCCATGTGATGAGGTCCACTTGATCTCTTTGTACCCGTGACAAGCAGCTGGCTTCAGGCTGAGATCACACAGGCAGTTTGTCTTTGCAGTTTTTTGGTGCATTTTTTATTTATTTTTGATACTCCAAAGCCAGAGGTGAATCCAAAGAGTTGGAAGCGTATGAAGGAAGGAATCGTACTTCTCCTTTCTTTTGTATCCACTCCTGCCACAACAATTTGTGATTCCAGCCCTAGGCCTCATTCACATGTCAGTGTTCGGTCAGTGATTTCCATCAGTGATTGTGAGACAAAACCAGGCGCGGCGCTAAACACAGAACAGGTGCAGATCTTTCCCTTAGGCCTCATGCACACAAACGTATTTTCTTTCCGTGTACGTTCCATTTTTTTTGCGGACCATATACATTCATTTCAATGGGTCCGCAAAAAAAAACTAAGTTACTCCGTGTCCATTCTGTTTCCGTATGTCCGTATTTCCATTCCACAAAAAAATAGAACATGTCCTATTAGGGTCCATTCACACGTCCGTAGTGTATTGCGGTTTGCAATACACCCAGATGGCACCCCCATAGAACTGCCTATTCTTGTCCGCAATTGCGGACAAGAATAGAACATGTTCTATTTTTTTCGGGAGCCGC
The DNA here is from genome assembly GCF_905171765.1 of Bufo bufo. Taxonomy (NCBI): domain Eukaryota; kingdom Metazoa; phylum Chordata; class Amphibia; order Anura; family Bufonidae; genus Bufo; species Bufo bufo. Next base: position 175,091,534 of record NC_053397.1, read on the forward strand.
GGACCGGAAGATCGGGGCCGCACTCCGGAAATGTGGATACAGACAGCACACTGTGTGCTGTCCGCATCTCTTCCGGCCCAATAGAGAATGCAACTTTGCAGAACGGATCCGGACCCATTCTACGGACGTGTGAATGGACCCTTATTCTCCGCATTACAGACAAGGATAGTACTGTTCTATTAGGGGCCAGCTGTTCCGTTCCACAAAATACGGAATGCACACGGACGTTATCCGTAGACCACAAAATACATACGGTTGTGTGCATGAGGGCTTATACCTTATATATGTGGAGGCTTCAATCCTGGTTTTGGCTCACAATTAGGCCACATGCACATAACCACTGTGTTTTGCGGTCCGCAAATTGCAGATCCACAAAACATGGATGCCGCCCGTGTAGATTCCGCAATTTGCATAACGGAACAGGTCGCCCATAATAGAAATGCCTATTCCTGTCCGCAAGAATAGGACATGATCTATAATTTTTGCGGGGCCACGGAACAGAGCAACGGATGCGGACAGCACACGGAGTGCTATTCGCATCTTTTGCGGTCCGATTGAAGTGAATGGGTCCGCATCCAAGCCGCAAAAAATGTGGCTTGGATGCGGACCCAGACAACGGTCGTGTGAATGAGGCCTTACTGATGAAAATCGCTGACCAAAACAACGACCTGTGAAACAGGCTTTCGGCCTCATGCACATGACCTTGTCCATACTGAGGTCTGCAAACCACAGATCCGCAAAATGCACACCGCATTTTTCTCTCTTCCATCACTAGAAATGACTGTTCTTGTCCGAGATAGATGCAAGAATAGGACATGTTCTATAATTTGCGGACATATGGAAGCGGACAGCACGTAGATGGCACAGTGTGCTGTCCATTTTTTTTTTTTTGCATACCCATAGAAATGAATGAATCCGTATGCGATCACCAAAAATGCAGATTGCACAGTTTTTACAGGTGAAACATATGGAATAAATGTGTCTCACCTGTAAAAACACAACAAGAGAATAACATCCACGGCAATTCCGATTCCTTTATTAGTGGATAGACCGCAATGCTAGACAAGTACGGGACAAACTCTGCGGCATGTGACCAATCGTTTTGCATCCTTTGGCGCTTTCTCAAGCGTTCTCTGACACTATCACCTGTGAAAACCACAATCATATCGAGGTTTGCGCCAAAACCACCTGCTTTTTTCTGATGTGGTTTTGCTGCGCTCATCCACTACCCATAAATACACCTTTAGGGCCTATTTTCCATAATTTTTTCTGTCCTAGGGCATCAGTATGTCATCTGTTTTTCACATCCATCACCTTAGGCCTCATGCACACGGCCGTTGTTTTGGTCCGCATCCGAGCCGCCGTTTTGGCGGCTCAGATGCGGACCCTTTCATTTCAATGGGGCTGCAAAAGATGCGGGCAGCACTCCGTGTGCTATCCGCATCCGTTGCTCCGTTCCGTGGCCCCGCTAAAAAAATATAACATGTCCTATTCTTGTCCGCGCTTTGCGGACAAGAATAGGCATTTATATTGAAGGCTGTCCATGCCGTTCCGCATCCGTGTTTTGAGAACCGCAAAACAAACCATGGTCGTGTGCATGAGGCCTAAGAACGACCCATGAAAAATGGACTGCACATATGTTGTTCATTTTTTAAACCCACTGGGGGGGGGGGGGGAAGGGAATTTATCAAACTGGTGTAAAGTAGAACTGGTTTAGTTGCCCATAGCAACCAATCAGATTCCACCTTTCACTGCTCCTTTGTAAAATGAAAGGTAGAATCTGATTGGTTGCTATGGGCAAATCTAGCTGGACTAAAGTAGTGCATGCAGCAATTTTCTCTGCACTGACTGAGGGTCCACGTGGAAAATCTGAATTGGCCCGTTGACATCGCTTGTGTGAATAGACCCTAAGGCCTAGTTCACACGAACGTATGGCTTTTATAGTTTTTTGCGGTCCGTTTTTCACGGATCCGTTGTTCCGTTTTTGAGTTCCGTTGTGTTTCCGTTTCCTTTCCGTTTTTCCGTTCCGTTTTTTCCGTATGCCATGTACAGTATACAGTAATTACATAGAAAAAATTGGGCTGGCCATAACACGGAACGGAAACGGAAGACATACGGATGCATTTCCGTATGTGTTCCGTTTTTTTTGCGGACCCATTGACTGGAATGGAGCCACGACCCGTGATTTACGGCCAAATATAGGACAAGCTCTATCTTTCAACGGAACGGAAAAACGGAAATACGGAAACGGAATGCATACGGAACACATTCCGTTTTTTTTGCGGAACCATTGAAATGAATGGATCCGTATACGGAACACAAAAAAACGGCCCGTACACTCGCAAAAAAAACGTTCGTGTGAACTAGGCCTAAGACTGCAATCACACAAGCCGTTTTTGATGCAGTTAGATATTCAGCTTCTTTGAGCCAAAAGTGTATCCAGCTGGATGAATATTTCCCATAACTTTCGAATCCACTGCTGGCTTGGATTCCCCAAATTTGCATCAAAAACTGCATGTGTGATTTCAGCCTTAGGGCTCATGCGCACAAACGTGTGCTGTCCAGGCCTGTGCTGCGGCCCGCATATTACGGTCTGCAATGCACGGGCACCGACCGTAGGACCGCCGCATGTGGACGCAGGGCCTATTCACTTGAATGGGGTCTGCGATCCGCATCTGATGGTCCGCACCGCAAAAAATTTGTGCATGCAGTGCTTCCGTGGAGTTCCGTGCCTCCGTTCCGCACCGCACCTTCCGTATTGTGGACCTATTCAAGTGCACAAGCAGCCGATGCCCGCATATTGTGTACCTGCTGTTTGCGGGCCACAACATGGGCACGCCAGGCAACGGCTGTGTGCATGAGACCTTAGAGCCCCTACACATACAAAGCTGCTCTGGCATTTTTGACCATTAAACAAATATAGTACAATCTCATTTTTAGTGTTTTTATTTGTTTTTGTTTTGTTTAAAAAAAAATTGATGTACATAGATGAAAAAACTCCTGAGAGAGAGAGAGAGACAAAAATTAGCAAAAAAGTGCCACTAGCCCAAAAAAAAAAAGTGTGTGGCGGGGGGCCTTTCATATTTCCCATAACATCTGGAGCTGGCGTTTTGTTTTTTGTTTTTTAAAACACAGGTGCAAAAAAATAGAACACTAAAAAGGCAAAACTGTTGATAAACACCACAAAATACCTATATCTGAATCCACCCTTCGGATAATCCTAATTCGATATCAGTTTTATTTAAAGGACATCTCTGCTTGAGCACAGGTGTATCCATCCACAAATCTAGTAGTCATTTCCTAAGACACTTTAAATATGGCCTCTAGGTCTAAAGCACTGAAATTGTCAACCCCCCCCCCCCCCCCCCCCCCATCTAAAACAACACCTCGTTTGTTCACGCTCCCAGGGTTCAGGAGGAGCACCAGCTGCTTGTGTCATCGCTCATTGTTGTGCAGAGATGGAACTCAATTACCCTTTGTTGTGCTGCACGTGTGAGGTTTAAAGCCACTCCGAGTGGAGAAGGAAATTAGGGACAAGATGTAAAACAGAAGACTGGAAAATTTCTAATGCATCCAATTTGCCGGCAATTAAAACCTAGAAAGTGGTTTAATAGTAGGGGGCTCAAAAGAGAAGCAGACTCCACGTAAACACAGGATACAGGTGATACATACAGTATTGGGTAGTCAACCAGATGACTATGTAATAATACCATATGTAAAATGTTAATAAAACACTGGTATGGTACCCACTGCCCTCCTTCTTAAAGGGGATGTCTGGCAAAATATAAGTAAACTCCCAGAGCACTTGGCTCGCACTTACTGCTATACTGTACTTATAAATGTGCCCTCCGGACTACCATCTTGGGGAACACAGCTGCAGAAGGCGCGAGGGGTGTGATTGTGTAATTATGTCTCTCCCTTGGGCATGCGATACGTACATAAATGATAGATCCCTAGAGATTTATCCCATGTGTAGGCAAAAATAACTTAGCCCTCCCCCACAGCTGTGGTCCCAGACATATATATTTTCCTTAAACTACCTTATGTTCACCTATTTGGTCTAAAGATACAAAACCTTTTTCTTTTTTTTCTATTCTAGTTTCACTTGTCTATGTGTTATATTTACGGATGCAATGCGTTTTTTGCTGAAGCCCCATTCACTTCTATCGGGCCAGGGATGCGTGAAAAACGCAGAATATAGAACATGCTGCATTTTTCACGCAAGGCAGAACTGATGAAAAAAATGCTCATATACACAGACCCATTGACATTAATGGGTCAGGATTCAGTGCGGGTGCTATGCGTTCACGTCACGCATTGCACCCGCGCGGAAGACTCTGTCACTATCAGTGTGGGGGGGGGGGGAACTCCACACTGAGCACAGGAGGGAAGGGGAACAGTAACGGGGCCTGGAAACTAGGGAAGAAACAGCCCTAATCCAGGCCCTAACTACCTATCAATATGAATAGACCTTGAAGGTAGGAATATTCATATGCTGGATACCTAGGCCCTTATATCCCTATAAGGCCCTGGAAAGAGGTTAGAACCAGAGACAACCCATTCCTCCCCAGATGGATGAATGGAAGTCTCTGTCTCAGGCCAAGATGCAAACAGGGAATATAACAAACACAAAACAAGACTAATCTGAAAGTAGAAAACTGGCAACTCCAGAAACAACACAGAGTACAACCGACCAGCTAGTTAGAAGACAGGAAGAAAATCTATAAACCGCACCTCCAAGAGTGAGAAGCGGCTACTTATGGGAAAGGTAAATTACCAACAAGCAACACCTGAAGCAAGGGGTGTGGCTTTCACCAAAACACAGACACAATAAGATCCACAGGAAACTTGTCAATTTAACCCACGAGTTGCCAGTCTCTCCGACCTCCTGGTACCTGCCACGGGAACGTCCGTGACAGACTTGCTCGTGTGAAAGAGGCCTTAAAGGAGCCAGTCAGGACAACCATCTTTTATGTAACTAGAGGGAGCTACTAGTTCTAAGGGCTCATGCACACAAACATGTGTCGGCTGGGCCCGTATTGCGGACTGCAAATTGTGGTCCACAGTGCATGGGCGCCAACCGTAGGAACGCCATATGCGGACGGAACGCAGGACCTATTCACTTGAATCAGGTCCGTGATCCACATCCAACGGTCCGCACCACAAAAAAGTAGTTCATGCGCTACTTTTTTTAGGTGCAGAGGCACGGATAGAAACCCCACGAAGCACTCCGTAGTGCTTCCACGGGGTTCCGTGCCTTCATTACACACCTACCGGATTCACTTCATTTGAATGGATCCGCATCCGTGATGCAGTCCACAAACGGCTGGTGCTCGTATACTGTGGACCCTCTGTTTGCGGGCCGCAGTACGGGCATGGACGGGTATGAGCTCTTACAGTGTCGTACTAGTCATTGATAACTGGTGACCATGTAATAATACTGTGTCCTCCAGAGCAAGAGCTGCTCTTTCTAGGGGCTTCCTACTTTGGCGTAGAGAGGTATAGTAAATGGGGACACCTGCCATGATGTTGAGATGACCTGATAGGGCATATCGACATGTGTTGTCCTAATGTTTACAAGCCAGAAAAATAAATAAATTAAAGAATTGGTGACCAGTGTCTTATCCGTGACGCTGTCCGCGAAGGGTCGGTTTTTGGTACATATGTCTGTTTTGTTCCCTCCTTGTGTTATCCGTATTCCACTTACACTGGAAAGAGGGATTTTCACAGCATCTCCTCCCAACGGTTAGTGAAAATCACTTATAACAAGTCCATCCATGTTCTGTCTAGTTTTCACAGACCCATGGACTCCAATGGTTGTATTTTGTTTGAATCAGGGAGAAAAATAGCATGTGTCTCCTTTGTTATTCTACTGGAAATGCAAGGATGTGTGAATAAACGCACTGAAGTCAATAGAAATGTATGCTGCCAGTGGTGAACATGGTCTACACTTGTCCGTGATTCACTCATATGTGAATAAGCCTTTACTTTTGACCTTTTTTTTGTTGCAGTTTTTGATGCTTTTCTTTTGGGCCAAAAGAAAAACTGTGTTGGAATGGAATAAGTAATATAAAGGAATGACTTCTGCAGTACTTCTTCTGCCTGCTGTCTCCTCTTTTGGCTTTGGTTCAAAACCTTTTTTGTTATGGCATCTTATGTATGCTTGGTGTGTTTTTTTTTTTTTTTTAAGTCTATAGGAGAAAATTACCAGGCAATGAGGGGATAAACATAAAACGATGCCAGAGCATGCTGTGATTTAACCCAAGAATGCACATCAGGGGGGCTAAAAATTGCTTGTCCTGTGTTTAAAGACTTAGGGTACTTTCACACTTGCGTTTTTCTTTTCCGGCATAGAGTTCCATCCTAAGGGCTCTATACCGGAAAATAACTGATCAGTTTTATCCCCATGCATTCTGAATGGAGAGCAATCCGTTCAGGATGCATCAGGATGTCTTCAGTTCAGTCTTTTTGACTGTTCAGGACGCAGATAATACCGCAGCATGCTACGGTTTTATCTCCGGCCAAAAGTCCGGAACACATGCCGGAATGCCGGATCCAGCATTTTTTTTACATAGGAATGTATTAGTGCCGGATCCAGCATTCAAAATACCGCAATGCCGGATCCGTCCTTGCGCAGACCGAAAAAAATGTGAAAAAAATAAATGCCGGATCCGTTTTTCCGGATGACACTAGAAAGACGGATCGGGCATTTCAATGCATTTGTAAGACTGATCAGGATCCTGATCAGTCTTACAAATGCCATGAGTTGGCATACGTTTTGACGGATCCGGCAGGCAGTTTCGGCGACGGATGCGCCCCCATTCATATCAATGGGGCCACAAATGATGCGGACAGCATACGGTGTGTGCCGTATGTCCATTCCATGGCCCCGCAAAACAAAACATAGAACATGTCCTATTCTTGTCCGTTTTGCGGACAAGAATAGGCAGTTCTAACAGAAGGCAGGAGGGACTGATCCACAAAATACGGAACGTACACAGCCAGTATCCATGTTTTGCGGATCCACAATTTTCCCTCAATGAGCCCTCATACTGAATTTCTCGTAGACTTCTATGCGACTTCTAGAGCTGGCAGTTTTTTCCCTAAAATAGGTGGCAAAAACACGAGCAAGAACGATTCACCTGAAAACTCAAAACACCACAAAAATGCAAAAAAAAATCCCTCAAAACTGTGTGAACCCACCCTAAGGCCACCTGCACACATTGCGGAATACAAGCGTTTTTTCCACTTGGATTCTTAATCGGAAAAAACCGCAGCGTGGAACAGTACCAGCAAAGTGTATGAGAATACACAAGTCTCATGTACACATTTCCAAATCCGCAGCATGCCAATTGTGTTTGCAGTTTTAGCATTTAAATTTCTTTGTGCAGATATGGTGCAGAAACGCACAGAAATTTGTGCGGCTCTTATATGCGTTCGCCTGCATTCGTGTAAGGGGATTTTTAAACAAAAAGCACAAGAAATGTTTTACTCAGGGAGGCTGCATAGGACATAGCTCATTTATATGCCCTGTCCGTACAGTCAGAATTCCTTTAGGAGAACATGCTTCTATGAATTATGCATGGTGCTGCATTGGACATGTCTTCTCTAGAATCCTGTCACTTACCTCATTTTATTGCAAAATGTAAATGGTGACAACACTGACCCGAAAAAAGGTGTCCGAGATCCCCTGTGCTATCGAGTCCCAGCTGTATTTGTTAGGCGCTGGATTTTAGCCAAGTTCATGACAAGTAGCCCTCTGTGCTTGTTGTATGACAGCCTTGTCTTACGGACTGAACAGTATAGCCTATTTCTAGTGTAAGCAGTGGCAGATTTATAACCTATTTTGATTAATTTGCAATTTATCTAAAATATTTAGTCTGCTTCTCCCATTAGCAATTAATGAATCGCCATCATGCTGGTAAAGCTGGCGGATTTAGCTCCATATGATGTATCTGGCAGGGGCATGCTATTCCCAAGGAATTGGTACCATTTGGCCAGAGTACAAGTGTCAGTGGAATGGGAACTGCAGTGCTCTCATTTGCATATTTGCATATTCATGAGCTATTATGCTAGTCGTTGAAGTTATCCCACTGACGGATTTTTGCAAATATTTTGACAGCCCTGTAAATAAAGCATAAAACCGTCTGCGTGTAATGTGAGCCAGATTATTATAAGAGGGAATCAGAAAAATGAATGGCTCTTCTCGGAAGGCAGAAGGAAATCCAAGCTCGGAGCATGGTTAAAACTGCTCATCAGGCTGCAAAGACCTCGTCGTCTCATCCACATCAGCATGGTCTGAAGAAAAATATCAATATGTAGTTGTTTCTTAGGAGGCCACGTGTTGGTGAAGAGTTAATGTGTATTTATTAACTGGACATGTACGAAAACTGGTAGCTGTGCAAATAAGATGAGATAAAATGGGACTGGAACACCACCTGGAAATATCCCACAGACCTAAAAGCATCATCTTTCATCATCTTCTTCAAGAACTGTCCCATAAAAAGTTCAAGAGTGAAGGTGGCTATACACATAAGACTAAAGTCAACTGAACCTAGCCAATTTTGGTGGGACCAGTCAAGCATCCAATGTTGGTTGATGTGTATCAAATGTTGCCTAATCCTCTTGTTCTCAAGCAAAATAAACTTGTGCTGGAGGAGTCTGGCAACTTCTCCCCCCATCCCCATTAAGAATCAAGCCTACACTTGTATGAGGGTGGTGGAAGGAATAGTTGTTGACCAAAGAGCTTTCAGCCAACAGTTATTGAATGTATATGGCCACCTTTAGGACAACTCCAACAGGTCAACAGAATTATGTCATAGTGATGGCTTTGTCCGAGCTGTTCTTACTTGCTTTGTAGCTTTTGCTATTAGAGCACTTACAGCGATACTGTAGAATGGGGACTCCAGCACCTGTATGTGGTCATGACCCGTAGCTGCTTCTTCAGTCACTTTTGGGCAATTTACCATACGTTGAAGTGTGTAGAGGATTCCTTGTGCAAAAAATTGTAACCTTGTACTGATCGCAGCCGTGCTCATACATTTTGGAAATTGTAGTTGGAAGATAACTATGGACAACTCAGGTTGTCCATAATGCAATATATCTCTGCTGTAATAAATTTGATGTTAGAGAAAAGTTGTCTGAGCCCAATTTCAGTGGGATTGGCCAACTATCTCTTAGGTGTGGAGGACTATCTCAGAGGTATGGGGAGATCCTGAGTAAAGAAGAATTAGTTATGTTGGATTTCAACACGCTTGATCCTTTTCCTACAAGAGATAAGCCACTAGCAGAGGTGACTGGCAATGGCGCAATCCTCACCCCATTGAAAACACGTGCGTGCTGTGGTTGAGCTCAATGTGCATGTTTATGGAGGAGTCAGGAGGAAGAGTTGTCGGCTGAGTGTGCGGTTTCAGCTAGTCTTTGTCTTTTTGCCTCCATTTCTGTCCACACATAGTTAATGCAGAGGATACTGGTCATCGAGGGTCCCATCCTTACTGGCATTATGACATGAGTGGACAGGTCACCTTCATTTCCTACAGCTGGGAATGTTCTCATGATCTGGTTTAGGCCTCATGCACATGACCGTTGTTGTGTTCCGTGTCCGTTGTTCCGTTTTCCGTGATTTTCTGCGGACCTATTGACTTTCAATGGGTCAGTTGAAAACTCGGATAATGCACAGTTTGTCATCCGCGTCCGTGATCCGTGTTTCCAGTCCGTCAAAAAAATAGGACCTGTCCTATTTTTTTCACAGACAACGGTTCGCGGACCCATTCAAGTCAATGGGTCCGTGAAAAAACACGGAGGCACACAAGATTGTCATCCGTGTCTGCGCGTCCGCGTCCGTTTTTTTCCTATCATTTGCAAGGCAAACTTGACTTAGATTTTTTTTCACTTTCCTTCATGTCTGGTGATCCTCCAAAAATCAAGGAAGACACACTGAAAAAAAAACGGAAACGGATCACGGAACAACGGAACCCCGTTTTGCGGACTGTGAAAAAATACTGTCGTGTGCATGAGGCCTTAGTCTATATAAAAACCACAGTTGTCAGAAAAATGTAAAGCACCAAATGAAACTAGAGACCAGCCTTAGATTTGCTTCTGGATTTGTTGTATGCTACTTGAGTGAAAAAATGATGGAAGGCAATCAATAGGGCATATGTCGATTTACCCAATGTTGGTACCTACGTTGCAGAAAGGACGGTTCTCTTTGACCGTGATCTCCAGATGTCTTTCTCTTGGCTATATTAAGACAAGTTGTCCATTTTCTCCTTATGTCAGCATGACATCAGTGCAACATGCCGTACTCTCACAGACTATACCGCCTTGGATCTACTATCAGATATATGTATCTGTCTGTAAATAGTTGAATTATCAAACTTCTAGTATATAATTTGGGTTTGAATAAGGATGAGGTAGCTTTAGATATTTTTGGTAATTTGTTTTGGTCGAGGTGTGGGTGCAGTTAGATACAGTAAGGTATATTAAGTGCAGTCCAATCATTACAAATCAACTCTCCATTTCAATACACCCTTAATGGGGTTGTCTTATTAAAGATATCGCCGCATTCTGAATTCAGCTGATTGCTCCAGGTTTTGCTCCTGGCCAGACAGGCACCTCCAGCTGCCACTGCAGGGGAAATGGAGTATTACATGGCAGCCATTCAGATTAATTACTTAATATGCACCAATATAGCATTGCTATATTCCGCAGCGCTTTACAGATATTAGCTTCAAGCTGTCGCCAATGGGGCTCACAATCTATGTTCCCTATCGGTATGTCTTTGGAGTGTGGGAGGAAACCGGAGAACCCGGAGGAAAGCCACACAAACACGGGGAGAACATACAAACTCCGTGCAGATGTTGTCCTTGGTCGGATTCTAACCTAGAACCCCAGCGCTGCAAGTCACCAGTGCTAACCACTGAGCCACAATAGAAAATCTGCCAGAACGGTAGCCCCTTGTACAGAGCAACTGTTTGTTCTTCGTTCTGGCTAATAGATGTTCTGAAAGGAGGACCACCCACCTCTATGAAGGGCTGGACTTCCTAAGGGTATATGCCCATGGTGTATATTAGGCATAATACAGAACCAGAGAAGTAAACATGATTTTCTAAATCTCAGGTACACGGTGCGGAAATTGACCTGCATTGTGGATTTTGAAATCGGCAGCATGTCAATTTGTTTGTACGGATTTTCAGTGCAGATTTCACCTTTTGCAAGATCTGGGGCAAATCCACTTCGAAATCTGCAACACAATATGCAGGTATTCGGAAACTGAAAATGTTGTGTGTATATACTTTAAGGCAGGGAGATGCAGCGGCGCCCATGTGGGGATCAGGAGCGACATGGGTGATAGGGAGTGGGGTAAGTATAATCTGTATGAGGGGCCCAGGCATTGGGGGCCATGTTTTATAGTTTGGATAACCCCTTTAAGTAGACAGACTTGTATGAGTGGTAGTCTTGGACTTGCAAGTCCTCCTAGTTATGATGGTTCCATCTGGGGATTGTATTGATCAGGAGTATATACTACACAAAGGACTTTCTAATTGAAACGCAAAGTCAATATAGAGACAGATGCAGCCATGGCAATGTGCTGCATTATCAGGAGCAGCTTGTAATACATATAATTTATTATCACTTCCATCCACACATCTCTGTGAAGTTCCCGTCCTGCTGGTTCCGTCCCGGCGGTCAATACATTAATCTCTGTTACTGATCACTGTTCCATTAACAAAAGTTTCTGGAGTGATGCTCTGCCGCAGGACCAGGAATTAGGCCAAAGTTCTTTCCCTCTAGCTGTGTACAATGGAAAGTGCTCTGAGAGCATGGGAAGAAAACGACGCGTTTCTTACTCCCAATCCAAATCTTTCAAGACAATTTTCTGCAGTTTGCTTCTGAATGAGTTCCGGTCTATGCCAGCAGGGAGACGGCAACTGGAATAATGAGGAATTAAAGTGAAGTTCGGGTTTTCGGTTTACTGTCGATTGTCCTGCCCCAAATTCCGTACAGATTATAAATGATGTGTTTAGATTTCGCAGACCTCGCCTCTGTAGTTTGGTGATTTATGCTGTCATCTCTTTGAACCGGATAGACTGATGGCTGGGGGATTGCTGCATTAATTACATGGAGACCACTGAAGCGTGAAGGAGAATTATCATTAAAACGTAGTTTTGCTCTTTATGGTTATTTTAAAATGCAATCTTCTAAAGCTTCTCTTTTCAGTCATGTTCTCACTTTGTAAGAGTGAATGTTTTCCGTCCCATTTTACGCATCTCGTTCTGTTGACGCTAAGCTTTGTGGTCCAGTGCTTCCACTTTGCTTCTCTTCTCTTCATTATCATGGTACCATCTGGGGATTATATGGATCGGGAATCGCTTCCAGGGAAGGTGCCTCTATCCATTTTCATGGTGTTCACAGGGAAAAGAGAGAGTAGAAAGTCTTACTGAGTTTAGTGGTGGAGTGTATGGCCGACTTTTAGAAAACGTTGTCCCACCTAAGGCCCCCTGGGGAAATGTATCATTGTGCTATGTAGGAAAGTTGCAAATGTGCTGCAAGTCCAATTTTGCACCAAAATATGCAACGTTCTCACCTTTTGCAAAAAGTGGGCAGGAAAGGGCAGGTCACAGGCAGGATCTCTGCCTGACACAGTATGTGTGCCATATTACAGTACACCTGAAATCTATGCTGAGATAGATTACATTTTTTGGTATACGTACTTCCTGAGGATGCACCATAATTATTCAATAATTTTGGCACATCATACACCATCAAGATTTCTTGTTAAGGCTGGCATCAGAAATGCCATTCTTAAGACATTTTCCCCCCGCCCCCGTCACATATACGCTGCAGCCCTGAGTGGATTCACAGGTATGTTCTTACTGTATAGGAAAGACTGCCCAGTGGTTCAGTGGTTAGCGCTGTTGCCTGAGCTTCTGGGTTCAAATCCAGCCAAGAGCAACATCTTCATGAAGTTTGTGTATGTTTCCCCTGGGGCCTCTCCAAAACCATACAGATGGTTTAATACCAAATTCTGATTTTGAGCCCCAGTGGGGCAGGAACTGATGTGATTGATGACAATCTCTGTACAGCGCTGCGGAATATACAAGTGCTATATAAGGCTAGCTTCACAGCTGTGTTCGGTAAATCCAGTCATCTGTTGTGGCAGAAGACAAGACTATTACCGAATTACTATATCCGGCATAGCTAGACACCGCAAGGGCTTTCTGGATCTTCATTTGCTATAATGGGATCCATTGGCACAAATACTGCTGCATTTAGCTTTTTTTTTTCAGCAGAAAGCTAGCATTCCCATTATAGTGAATAGGTATCTGGTGGGCCACGGCGGTGTCTGGCTATGCCGATTACGGTGATTCCAGTAGTCTGCTCCTCTGCCAGAACATGCTACCGGATTTACCAAATGCAGATGGGAACGTAGCTTTAAAAGGGTTTTCTGAGACTTTGCTACTGATGACCTATCCTCTGAATAGGTTATCAGTATCTGATAGGTGGGGGTCCAACACACAGGACCCCGGCTGTTCAGCTGTCTTAGAAGGCACCGGCACTCGCAGTAGCACAGTGTTCTTCTCTGAGCTTACCAAGCACAGCGCGATACATTGTATAGTGGCTGTGCTTGGTATTGCAGCTCTGCCCGATTCACTTCAATAAGACTGAGCAGCGCCTAAGTCATGTGACCGATGAACGTGACCTCCCATGGCCTAGGAAAAGCTGTGAGAAGGTTGCGGCATGACTGCAATCACTAGTACCTTCTCAAACAGCTGATCGGTGGGGGTCCAGCTAATTATATGGTTGGATTTTTTACATCACAATTTTTTCTCTGGCCTCAGCAGTCACAGAATCGGCTGTAGTGGTCACATGAATCATGAACCACGGGTGACCACAGCAGGCCCTGTGGAGATTGAAGCAGGAGGGACCTGTCAGCATGGGAGCAGTGAGACGTTTAAAAAGGTGTTTTTTGTTTTCTTCATTTCATTCAGCCCGAGCTCTCTTGCACTTTTAAAAAAAAATCTTGGACATCCTCTTTAAGGAAAGGCCATCAACAGATATTTCTGAATTCTATGGGTTAATACAAAAAGCTGAAAAAGATAATAAATTGCTTGTTTCATCTACGGCACATCTTTATGTCTACGCCTGAGAAAATGTTCAAATGACCCGTCAAAGAATTGCAATGGTAAAGGAAGGAGACAGACGGATTTGGTATTTGTTGCTATTCAATGGGCCTAACATATTTGTTTTTTTAGTTCTCTTTTTTATTGATTTCCTCTTTAAGATATTTCATAACCATTTGCTAACAGGACGTTAATCAGGAATTAGCTGGCCTACTTACTGATTGTTTTCCGTGTGTGATCTTCATTGCCAAGCTGAGAAGATCCAGGAGATGAGGCGCACGCAGAGAGGACCCCCTGATAATTCAGCTGTTTTTATAAAGGGACCTTAATCCGGAACAATTTTTACAGTATTCTTCCCATTGCGTAGATTTGGTTATTGACTGCTCCAATGTTAACCTTTAAACGTGTTTATAATTAATGTACAGAGCTCGGTTCCTCTGTTCTCACTAATGATTTGTCTAATTGATCGCTGGCACTTTCAAGTATAAAACAGCGTTTGGATGACTTGCATATCCTTGAGTCAGTCAGATGCTAGGTTAGTGGAAAGTATTTGTAAAGGAGAAAGTTGACATCTTGGTCAGATATTCCTGCCTCCTTCTACTCCACCTTTCTTCTCCTCTACAGTTTCTATCCAAAAGCAGGGCCTCATGTATAACAGGCCGTGCAGACAGGATGTGGAGCGGAAAACATGTTTGTCACATGTCTCCCCTGAGGGAGCTGATGCGAAATACGTGTTGGGGTGTTTTCTTTTTGGAGGTGCCCATCCGGGTCTGTATTTGACATGTTTCACTTGTGTTGATTTGTATTTACTCGTTTTAGGGGAATACCATATGGTACTTGTCACTTTTGGTGCATAGGTTCCCTTTTTACATATCTTATGGGATATTATAATAGACCCAAAGCGGCACCCACTTGTGGTTTCAGAGTGTCAATGCCTTTGCCTATTTGTATTTTAAGCTGTATTTTTAATTAATCAATAAAGATATATTTGATGTATTTGTATATGTGTTTGCAGAGTGCTTCAGTTTTCTGATATAGGTGATGTTGACTTGCGGTGATTCTTTTGGGTATTTTCTATCAATTATTAGTAAAAAAATAAAAAGATGATGGAAACATAATGAAAAAGAGATTTCTAAAGGGCATCTGTCAGCAGCTTTGTGCCTATGACACTGGCTGACCTGTTACATGTGCACTTGGCAGCTGAAGGCATCTGTGTTGGTCCCATGTTCATATGTGCCCGCATTGCTGAGAAAAATGATGTTTTAATATATGCAAATGAGCCTCTAGGAGCAACGGGGGCGTTGGCGTTACTCCTAGAGGCTCAGCTCTCTCTGCAACTGCCATGCTCGCTGCACTTTTTGCGACGGCCCGGTTCAGCGTCTGGGGTATCCCTCGCCCCTTAGGAGGTTTTTACGAAATATGTCCCTCTTATAGAGCAAGTAAATGTGACGCCAGCTGCGGTTAGGCAGCGGAAGCACATGGCTCGCTTTGTAGATGATAATGTTGGTACCCAATGGTAGGATTGCCACAGTGGTGCAGGGTGGCCTACAATCTCTGTAGATGTTATGTACACTTGTCACGGTGTTCCTACCTGGATATCCATGGATCCCAGATGTGATGTGTTACGAAGCAGTGCAAACAGGGTAGTTGAACTTGGATGATGAGTAAGTAGAATAAATGGAGTCCAGACTTTGTAGTAACGTTGAACAGCTGCTTTTACTTGGTAATAAACGGTATTCCATACAGTTTCCAGACTTTATGCAAGCCCAGGAGGGGACAAGCAACCATGTAGACTTCAGAGGCAGGGCCTCTGGGCCTAGCAGAGCAGGCAGTGCTTTGCTAGCCAGCACACAACCTCTCCCTAAGGAGGCTGGCTAGACACAACCTGTCCCCACAGAGGGGAAGGCTAAACTGCTCACTAACTTCTCCCTAACACTGAACTTCTCCCTCGCTAGAGAAGGCTCGAAGGAAGCAGAAGGTTCCTCTCCAGAGAAACTATCTCTGCCAATTGCTGCCGCCATCTGCTGGTGGACCAGGTAATTACACTTGAACATAACAGTTTCAGGAATAAATATGCACATTATTAGGAGATGACAAGAGGTAGATTAAATGTTATACATTAGCACATAGGAGACGGTAGCAAGGTGCCAAAAAGAAGTGGTAATGGCACTCCGGGTCATTACATTTTATTGACAGGACCAGGCACTGAAAACATTATAATGGCTGGACCTGTCAATCAAAGTGAGGGTGCGGCAGTTCCAGAGAGAGCAGAGACTCTAGGTGCAGTGGCATGCCCCATGGCTCCTAGAGCTACCTTTCAGTAACTCAGTAGGACCGCCCACTGGACTCATAAGCCCAGAAGATTCCCTATATGACTTTTCATAGAGATACCTGTCAATAGCTCAGTAGGACCGCCCACTGGACTCATAAGCCCAGAAGATTCCCTATATGACTGTTCATAGAGATACCTGTCAATAGCTCAGTAGGACCGCCCACTGGACTCATAAGCCCTGGGAGAGCAAGGATTTAAATGAATAAAATACAAATTATGCTCAGTGTTTTCCCAGTAAAGTGTATATATAATCTGCTCAGCTCCTCCTGTTCTATAACATGCTGTCAGGTTCATTTTAAGAAGAGAGAAAACTTAACCCTAATAATTGCCCTGATGGAAAATGTCTCCTTTTGGCACTCACCATCAGAGATTGTGCATTAAAACCCTTCAGAGATTTCTTGGTTAGACGTAATGGTGAATATTCTGGTGTTAGAATGTCGGATTCTTGTAGGTAGGAAGATTGGCGATTGTGGTTTAGCTCAGTGAAGGGAAGGGCTCCTTCTGCTGTGGATGAAGGCTTTGTGCTTTCGTCCCTTTCATCTCATTGATGTTTCTCTTTCTGTCTTCTATTTTTAGGCAGGGAGATTGCGGTGCATTGCAGCACTGCTGCTGAAGCCATTTGTGCTCAGTCTGTTCATATGAATAATGGTTTTGAGCGGCGCTTCAGATGCTCCGCTGTAAACAGGGGACGCAAAATCATTCTCTTCCCGTATCTTACTCAAAATAAGATGGATGTCTCACTTATGTGAAAACTTTTATTAAAATGGATTTCAGTTATAAGCATTAAATTTTAATTGTAAATGAGAGCTGAATTTTATAAAAGAGGTAAAGTGTTGCAAGTGGCTAGTGGCTCTGGTATGGTAAGTGTTCACTTTAAACCCTTAGAGGGGTTTTACAAGATATTTTTACTGACGACCTATCCTCTGGATAGGTCATTAGTATCTCATCGGTGGGTGGCCTTCTCTCAGCTTTCCCTAGGCCATGTAATGTCACGTTCATTGGTCAAGTGGGTCTGGGCTGCGATACCAAGTACAGCCGCTATCCAATGTACGGCGCTGTGCTTGGTGAGCAGAGAGAAGGCCGTGGCGCCATTTTGAGTGCCAGTGCCTTCTGAAACGGCTGATCATCAAGGTTCTGGGTGTCGGACCCCCACCTATCAGATAATGATGACCTATCCAGGATGGTAGGATAGGTCATCTGTAAAAATATATTGGAAAACCTTTTTAAGGATGTAGCATAGTTTGGTCCTTAAAGGGATATTCCTGTGGTTACAAGTTTCCCTTATAAGGGAATAACTATTAGATTGTTGGGGGTACCAACCCTGGGACCCCAACCGATCATGAGAATGGCATCCTTGGAGCTCCCTGAAATGAACAGATCGGCAGGTCGAGTATGGGTCCAGGGTCCCCATTCTCATGATTGGTTGGGATCTCAACAGTAGGACCCCCGCTGATCTAATAGTTATCCCCTTGTAGCAACCAGATTACCCTTTCAAGGGCAGCAGTTTTTGTTTATTTTTTTCATCTCTGCATTTTAAAGCCATAACTTTTTTTCTGTCGATATAGCCATATGAGGTTTTGTTTTATTCAGTACGAGAAGTACTATTAATTGTACCATTTTAGGGTACCTCTAATGTATAAGTTTTTTTTAAAAAATTTGGGGTGACTGAAAAAAAAGTTAAACTTTTTTGTTTTTCTGCTGATGGAGTTATGTGAGGGCTCATTTTTTGCAGGGCGAGCTATAGTTTTTATTTATTCAGTTTTGGGTATATGCAGCCTTTTGATACATTTTTATTCAGGGTTTATTGGAGATAAGGTGAACAATTCTGATTTTGGGTATTTGTAACATTATATCTGAATGCCATTTGTGATATGGTGATACCAATTATGCTTATCTTTTATTTATATATATATATATATATATATATATATATATATATTACACTGCTCAAAAAAATAAAGGGAACAACACAATGTAACTCCAAGTCAATCACACTTCGGTGAAATCAAATTGTCCACTTAGGAAGCAACACTGAGTGACAATCAATTTCACATGCTGTTGTGCAAATGGGATAGACAACAGGTGGAAATTATAGGCAATTAGCAAGACACCCCCAATAAAGGAGTGGTTCTGCAGGTGGTGATCACAGACCACTTCTCAGTTCCTATGCTTCCTGGCTGATGTTTTGGTCACTTTTGAATGCTGGCGGTGCTTTCACTCTAGTGGTAGCATGAGACGGAGTCTACAACCCACACAAGTGGCTCAGGTAGTGCAGCTTATCCAGGATGGCACATCAATGCGAGCTGTGGCAAGAAGGTTTGCTGTGTCTGTCAGCGTAGTGTCCAGAGCATGGAGGCGCTACCAGGAGACAGGCCAGTACATCAGGAGACGTGGAGGAGGCCGTAGGAGGGCAACAACCCAGCAGCAGGACCGCTATCTCCGCCTTTGTGCAAGGAGGAACAGGAGGAGCACTGCCAGAGCCCTGCAAAATGACCTCCAGCAGTCCACAGATGTGCATGTGTCTGCTCAAACGGTCAGAAACAGACTCCATGAGGGTGATATGAGGGCCTGACGTCCACAGGTGGGGGTTGTGCTTACAGCCCAACACCGTGCAGGACGTTTGGCATTTGCCAGAGAACACCAAGATTGGCAAATTCGCCACTGGCGCCCTGTGCTCTTCACAGATGAAAGCAGGTTCACACTGAGCACATGTGACAGACGTGACAGAGTCTGGAGACGCCGTGGAGAATGTTCTGCTGCCTGCAACATCCTCCAGCATGACTGGTTTGGCATTGCGTCAGTAATGGCGTGGGGTGGCATTTCTTTGGAGGGCCGCACAGCCCTCCATGTGCTCGCCAGAGGTAGCCTGACTGCCATTAGGTACCGAGATGAGATCCTCAGACCCCTTGTGAGACCATATGCTGGTGCGGTTGGCCCTGGGTTCCTCCTAATGCAAGACAATGCTAGACCTCATGTGGCTGGAGTGTGTCAGCAGTTCCTGCAAGACGAAGGCATTGATGCTATGGACTGGCCCGCCCGTTCCCCAGACCTGAATCAAATTGAGCACGTCTGGGACATCATGTCTCGCTCTATCCACCAACGTCACGTTGCACCACAGACTGTCCAGGAGTTGGCAGATGCTTTAGTCCAGGTCTGGGAGGAGATCCCTCAGGAGACCGTCCGCCACCTTATCAGGAGCATGCACAGGCGTTGTAGGGAGGTCATACAGGCACGTGGAGGCCACACACACTACTGAGACTGATTTTGACTTGTTTTAAGGACATTACATCAAAGTTGGATCAGCCTGTAGTGTGTTTTTCCACTTTAATTTTGAGTGTGACTCCAAATCCAGACCTCCATGGGTTGAAAAATTTGATTTCCTTTTTTTATTTTTGTGTGATTTTGTTGTCAGCACATTCAACTATGTAAAGAACAAAGTATTTCAGAAGAATATTTAATTAACTCAGATCTAGGATGTGTTATTTTTGTGTTCCCTTTATTTTTTTGAGCAGTGTGTATGTGTATGTACTGTATGTGTGTATATATATATATATATATATATATTTGTACAATGCTGATGGGAGGAGAAAGGAAGCTCCATCCCTCTGTCTAACTGCTCAGGTGCCATGGTTGCTATTGACTGTGGCATCTGAGGGGTTAAACTGCCGGAATCAGAGATAACTCCAATCCTGGCAGTGAGAGCAGGGTGCCACGGTGTATAATACAGCTAGCACCAGCAAGTGATGGCATGAACACAATGTTAAATTGCATAATATTACATCAATGTAATATTAAAGCGCTGAGCAGGAAGGAGTTAATGGGGAAACTGCAACAAACAGCATGCACTTCTTCAGCTGTTGACGGAACTCCATTAGCAGTGGATGGAGCTTGCTGGGAGTTGTACAGGGTGGGCCATTTATATGGATACACCTTAATAAAATGGGAATGGTTGGTGATATTAACTTCCTGTTTGTGGCACATTAGTATATGTGAGGGGGGAAACTTTAAAAGATGGGTGGTGACCATGGCGGCCATTTTAAAGTCGACCATTTTGAATCCAACTTTTGTTTTTTCAATAGGAAGAGGGTCATGTGACACATCACACTTATTGGGAATTTCACAAGAAAAACAATGGTGTGCTTGGTTTTAACGTAACTTTATTCTTTCATGAGTTATTTACAAGTTTCTGACCACTTATAAAATGTGTTCAATGTGCTGCCCATTGTGTTGGATTGTCAATGCAGCGCTCTTCTCCCACTCTTCACACACTGATAGCAACACCGCAGGAGAAATGCTAGCACAGGCTTCCAGTATCCGTAGTTTCAGGTGCTACACATGTCGTATCTTCACAGCATAGACAATTGCCTTCAGATGACCCCAAAGATAAAAGTCTAAGGGGGTCAGATCGGTAGACCTTGGGGGCCATTCAACTGGCCCACGACGACCAATCCACTTTCCAGGAAAATGTGGTGGTGCACCATCTTGCTGGAAAAACGTGCCAGCTAGATCAACAGTTTCCTGGAAAGTGGATTGGTCATCGTGGGCCAGTTGAATGGCCCCCAAGGTCTCTTGATCTGACCCCCTTAGACTTTTATCTTTGGGGTCATCTGAATGCAATTGTCTATGCTGTGAAGATACGACATGTGCAGCACCTGAAACTACGGATACTGGAAGCCTGTGCTAGCATTTCTCCTGCGGTGTTGCTATCAGTGTGTGAAGAGTGGGAGAAGAGGGTTGCATTGACAATCCAACACAATGGGCAGCACATTGAACACATTTTATAAATGGTTAGAAACTTGTAAATAACTCATGAAGGAATAAAGTTATGTTAAAACCAAGCACACCATTGTTTTTCTTGTGAAATTCCCAATAAGTGTGATGTGTCACATGACCCTCTTCCTATTGAAAAAACAAAAGTTGGATTCAAAATGGTCGACTTTAAAATGGCCGCCATGGTCACCACCCATCTTGAAAAGTTTCCCCCCTCACATATACTAATGTGCCACAAACAGGAAGTTAATGTCATGAACCATTCCCATTTTATTAAGGTGTATCCATATAAATGGCCCACCCTGTAGTTTCACAACAGCTGAAGGGCTGGGAGGTTGTTGACCCCTGTTCTAAACAAATTGTCATATAAATGAATAGGTCTTTGCTTCGAAGTAATGTCAGAGTAAATTTACAGTAGATTTACAGTAAATTAAATTCCAGTGTCGCCTAAGGAGTTCATTTACTCTGCAGTTTATTCTGGAAACTGGTGGTGGTCAGATACTCTAGAGATACTGTATGTATGACATCAGAAAATAGTATTTTTTAATTTTTAACTGGATTTTTCCTTTAAATGTAACTTATTATATCTCAGCGAAAAGAAAATTCTACAAGGATTATGGATATTTCCCCACTACCTTCCTTGGTGTTTTCTAGTCTGTAGGACATGAGACCCATGCCATGGTGCAGTATGTTGAGGTTTAAGGCATGTACATGAATATAAAGGCGCATTTACACGTACCAACTAAGCAGGCAATTATTGGGAAGGAGGAACGTTCCTTCCCAATAATTGCCTGCTCGTCAGTGGAGGTAAAGAGCGCCATTTACATGCAGCAATCACCTCCGCTGTATGGGGACGAGCGATGGCTACTGCTGTCTCTTGTCCTCATACATTGTTTCGCTGGTTACATAGCCATTTCTTTGCAACCCCTTCCTTCTGTGCAACCCCCCACTCCTGTGGTTAGTCAAGATCGCTCTCTCAGACGAGGCCCAGCAGCCGCTTTGTCCTTTTCCTACAGTGTCTGTGTATATAATTTCCTTTTTATAATGCTGTTGAGGGCGCCCTGACAAAATCTTTTAGTCCTCCTCCTGGGTGGGCCCCTTCTGAGTTCGAGCCCCAAAGCAGCTGCTTCCCCTGCTTCCCCTATAGCTACGCCCCAGCATACATGGATTTGAGGACGCT
The DNA here is from genome assembly GCF_905171765.1 of Bufo bufo. Lineage (NCBI taxonomy): Eukaryota > Metazoa > Chordata > Amphibia > Anura > Bufonidae > Bufo > Bufo bufo. The sequence goes on from NC_053397.1 coordinate 175,113,939, forward strand.
TATCAGGATTGTGTAGACGGTCCTTGTCTTCTCAGGGAAGAACCTCCTCAGATATCCAGGAGACTTCTACTTTGTGTATAAAAAAAATAATTATTTTATTTGTTTTTAAAAATGACAATAAATGTTTTGCATAAAATAATTGATACTGGACGATTCGGCCTGATATACCCAGGAACCGGTCAGAGTTTATCTGTAACTGGGCTGTTTACTGCTCGATACCATTATTATAGCGGTATAATGACTTGAGCAGGTTAATTGCCGTACTTCTTGGCTTGTAGCCATTTCCTTTAGCTAATGACGCTCTAATCACTTCATCTGCATGCAACTGAGGACTTTCCAGTTGCAATAATTGCGCCTCTAATTTTATGAAAAATAGACAAACAATGGTAATTAAAAAAAAAGTGGTGTAAATTGTCAAACACTGATTATTCAGGTTTCTAAATTATAGGTCTGACAATAAACCTGATAATAAAAAAAAAATATGCTGACGTTTATGAATGTTATATTGATATATGGGACGGCTGTGCCCGTTTTGCGGACTGCAAACTGCGGATCTGCAAAACACGAGCACTGACTGTGTGCACTCCACTTTGCGGTTTGGACCTGTTGACTTGTCCTGACCTGTCCTATCTTTTGCGATGCGGAGGCATGGACCCAGAAGCACACGGAAGGCTTTCCATGTTCTTCCGGGTCTGTGACTCTGCGCCGCAAAAGATGAGGCCGTCCTATCTTTGACCACATCTTGCGGATGCCAGACCCATTGAAGTCAATGGGTCCACACTGTGTTGTAGGGTGCACATGGCCGGTGTGCGTGTTTTGCACAACTGTCACTTGTTCCTGTGAATGAGCCCTGTACAGTTTCAGGGATAGCTCCATGCATCAAGTATTCTCACAGGTGTCCAGTATGTCACCTTCATAAAAACAAACTCGATTAGGGGCCCATGCACAAAAATATACCATAATATGGTGCCCATTGACTTCTATGTGGTTCTATTATATCTCCCCCCTAGCTGCCGCATCCACGTATGGGATGGAGAGGTGACACTTCATGTACACTGCTCTCTCCATTCACTTCAATGGGAGTTATGGAATCGGCCAAGCAAGTGCGCTCAGCTGTTCTCCAGAATTTCTTAGAAGTGAATGTCTATAGGTCCAATAGAAGTGAATGGAGAGAGCCATGCACATGTGCTGCCCCTTCTTCATTCATTCATTCATGCCTGGTTATGGAATATCCCTTTAAGGACTCATTCACACGACCGTATGAACAGGTCCGCACCCATTCCACAATTTTGTGGATTGGGTGCGGACCCATTCATTTCAATGGGGTCGCAAAAGATGCAGACAGCACGCCGTGTGCTATACGCATCCGTAGTTCTGTTCCGTGGCACCGCAAAAAAGATAGAGCATGTCCTATTCTTGTCTGCAATTGCGGACAAGAATAGGCATTTCTATCACAGTGTCGGCCATGTGCGGTCTGTAAATTGTGGAACGCACACGAGCCGGTATCCGTGTTCTGCTTATCCGCAAAATCACTATGGTTGTGTGAACGTGCCCTAAACACCCCTACCAGAAATGGAGTGTTAGAGGTAATACTAAGCCACCCTATTCTAGATGAGATGTATGGTGACATTAACCCACACTAGAAGGCGGCCCCCATTTTGACTTTTGCTGCGTCAGCCCTTCTCCCCTACATGTCCAGGCAGTGGGGTATTAGGACATCTGCCTGCAGACTGTCCTAGAGTACTGTATACTAGCACTGTAATACTGTATGCTAGTGCTGAGGAAACAACTGGACTCTGAGTGACCTCCATCACTATGGCTTTCGTAGTCTTCAGAGTTGTCAGTGCTTTCATCTGGGCGACTGCTGGAGCAGAACAATTCCTGTTTCGACTCGTGGTGAGCTCATTTCTAATTAGTTCCAGATCTTCCAGTGCTTTTGTTAGAAGAATACAATCTGCTGGCAACAACGTCCTTTTAGGATCTTTCATTTTTTGTAAATCTGCGTAGTCATGCCTTGGCAGTTCAGAGTACCATGTATGTCAATTACCCTTTACACTATCATTCGGGAATGTGTCCAGGGAACTCGCTTGTTTAAATCTTTTGAGAAGTTAGGGCTTAAAGGGGTTATCCAATAACTAGTGTAAAAAAATTAAAACCGGACATCATATAGTACATGACAATCTCTTTCTAACAAAACTAGAACCGGCCCTGTACCTCACATGGATCCAGAGATCTCCCCAGTCATTGCTCTGCTAGATTTATATGAAGCTGACAGCTCAGAGGAGTGTCCTTTTTGCTGTAGCTCAGGGGGCGTGTCTCAGCTCTCCCTATCACAGCTCAGGGGAGTGTCCTTTTTGCTGTAGCTCAGGGGGCGTGTCTGAGCTCTCCCTATCACGAGGCAGTTGAAGGATGAAACCTAGCATGTGCAGCCTTCTCAGTGAGCCGGACAAAGAAATAAGGGGGGGGGGGGGGGGACAAACAGCAGGTGGCGCTGTACAGATATATTTTATTGAATAACTCAGTGGCTATGCTAAATGTTTAATTACAAGCAATTACAAAAGTATTTAGATCCTGGTGCTGGTTTGAAAACTGTAGAATATTTTTCATGGGACAACCCCTTTAAGAGCAGAGTTTTCATCTCAGACACTGAGCCAAGTAATGTATGTCTGCGTGTATACATAGACTTCAGGTTTTGTGGGGATATATCCTTATACTGTAGTACTATAATTCTATTACTTACCTAGCATTCCCCGATCCAGCATTGAGACCCAGTGATCATTGTATGATTTTTCACAGCTGCCCCGACTTGTCTATGTGATTGACAATGCTGGGTGGGCACAAGGGCAGATATAATATTCCTACCATTAGGCTGCCTCTACTGTTACTAAGTAGCAGAAACTAGTATTCTTAGGCCTCCACGACGGCCAGGGATCCTTCAGAAAGACTGTAAGGGCTCATGCACACGGCCGTTGCCCAGCCGTCCCCGTTTTGCAGCCCACAAACAGCGGGTCCACAATATACTGCACGGGCAGCGTGTCCACCATATCACACATTTACTTGAAGTGCCTCCGTGAGTTTTCTGTCCGTGCCTCCACACCGCAAAAAAGTAGTGCATGCACTACTTTTTTGCGGTGCGGAACATCGGATACGGATCGAGGACCTCATTCAAGTGACTGGGTCCACGTCTGCAGACGGTGGGTACACGGTCGGTGCCTGTGCATTGCGGACCAGGCCGGCACATGTTCGTGTGCATGAGCCCTAATTATTTTTTTTTTTTTATCATAGTTTCCCTTTTCTACTTATTATTTTTAGGCCACTAAGAAAATCCTCCTTTAGGCTTTATTTTGGTTCTTTGGTTGCAATCTATCTTTTTTGTGCCGTCTTGTATGACTGCTGCCACAATATCTATATGGGACTGCTGGAGATAGCCGAGGACAGTACTCAGGTGTCTCCAGCAGTCCCATGGATTTTGAATGGAACAACAGTGCACAGCCCCCATTCAAATGAGGGACATGTGACAACCCCCCCCCCCCCACCCCCCCCTGGATCCCAGCAGTCAGTTATCCTTTAGCCAATGGATTGAGGATAACTAAGCTGCAAGAAGGAAATCTAGTTGTCTGTCAGATTTGTCAGCCTGCAGAATTTTCTGCATGTTCCTGAAATAAACTTAATGAAATCCTGTGGAGAATACAGGGTTAATCCCAGGCTGATCTATTCCATTTTCTGCTGGTGATTGGCTGAGAGGACAGGACAGGGGGTGGAGCTTAAAACTCCTTTTGTCCCAATTGTAGACAGGACAGAGGTGGGAGGATCCTGCTGCAGCCAATTGTCTTACAGACAGTCGGCAGGCAGTGAGAAGGAGGTGGGGGACATGGCTGATCTCCTGGGATACAGAGAAAGTTTATTTATATGTTTCTCTGTTTGAATTGTAAGATGATCTTAAATTGGCAAACAAATGATCAAAGGAGATGGGGAGATGAAGGGACAAAGAACTAGAATTAATTTTTTTATTTTTTTTCCATTTCAGTATTTTTGTATTTAATGCTCCTTTAAATTCTTCTTCGGTCTTATTCACATAGTCCATATCCAAAAAACGGGAATAGATGCTGTCACTGGAAGGCAGGGAGCCTTTTCCCTAGATGGCGCTAGATGTGCTTCTTGTACATGGGGCTGTAACACAGCGGCATATACAAGGCCTAAGGTGTGCCCTCCAGGTCTCTCATCCAGTGTTCCTGAAGAAGAACATTAAGACAAAAGGATTCTAGACGCTGTATTTTCCATTTCAGAAAATCACTGGCGTGTCCTTAATATGGCTTCATTTCCTTGTACTAAAAGCAGATTACTGCGCCTAGTACATTGAGCGGTGCAGCCTCACATTTCCCTGGTTCATTTAAGTTTCAGGCTCCTTGTTTGCTTATTGGAAAATGATTCATTAGGGCGCTCAGCATGGGAAAGAGTTTATTACACAGCCGTCAAGTCAGATAGTGTGCAGACAGCTGGGGTCTTGTGCAGCCTCGAGTAGATGATTTCACTTGCAGTTTCTGAGAGGAGACGCTGAAGAAACCTAATAAAGGGACCTTTGGATGAAATCTTGGCTAAAGGAAAAAAGCCAAACCAGTCATTTTGAGGTTATCAGTTTTTTTTCCTTCCTCGGAAAATGTGCATAATATTCAGGGTAACACAGATTCCTGTAAACCATGAAGAGGTAACATGAGACCAGGCTCCAACTGAAGTTTTGGTCCCAGAAGTCTGGGGATTTCTACAAGTTATGGAATCGACTGCATCTTTGTGAGTCCTGAACTGATCTCGCCTTATATCTTCAGTTGTACCTTACTAAGTGGATTTTGCAGGATATCTTGGGCGGTCATGAAGGGGGATGGAGGACCCATGTGGAACCTAATGTGGAAATATTGCCTGTCTGTCAGAACAATAAGGTAGGGTCCTATTTTATGAATAATTCTTTTTCATAGCGACCGTCCATAGCATTTGGTGGGGGCAATATGGGGTAAGTGCTGTCCTGCAGATGGGTCGCCAAACCTGGAGCTATTTTACTTGATGCCTCAAGCAGACGTCCGTGGAACACGGTCCGTGAGATACCGGACTAGCATTGCAGGAGCGCACGGCGTTGACTGAAGGCATCAAAGGCGCTTCTGTAAATGTGGATTATGTATGTCAGAAGACAACAGCGTGCGGCCATTGAGGACTGGAGCAGTAGTAACATTCTTAATGTATGTCGGGATGAATGGTCTCTAGATTGACAAATAATGTTTCTATAGGGACATATAGTGTCCATATCACAGCTAAAATACTCTGAGCTCCCACCATTAGGAGAAAATTTGAGAAGTAAGATGTTCAATCTTTAAAAAAAAAACAAAGTAGTATAACGTACACGTAAAAACGTCCATGTATGGGGAATGTCCCCTACACGAGAGTGTATACAGCTATTTGCTCACATATGTGTATATTGCACAATGACCACAAGGTTTTTGACGGTGTAGCCTAGCAAATGTCTAAGATTGCTTTTATGCCTACGAAGCAAGTGAGCACATACACATCGTTGTAATGCATACACCCCAGTACTATGATGAGTGTTGTGCTTCTGGTGGAAGGAGAATAAACAGGTATGTGAGCAGCCGATGAAGTCATAGCGGTGACAGCGAGTCGTCCAGACATGCTGACAGCTCCTTATTGTATCCCAGACGCTTACTATGTAAGGAAATGTATACATTGCTGGCATAGTATAACCCCCTACCACTTGTCAGGGTGAAAGGTAGTCTCGCTGGTGTTTAGGTAAATCACTTCCACCCTATGGACGTGGGTTTTGTATGATGTGTGGTCAAAACCCATAATAGAAATGAAACCATGGCCTGGTACGGAGCTTATAATCAACACCATGAAGTCAACAGAATACAATAGAGGAACTCAAGCCAAGAGAAATAAATGATCTGTTAGTGGGAAGATAATTTAGTGGTGTAGACAGGTCTAGATTAATGCGTCTGCGGTGGTTTGATGACTGAAATGTGTCGGTTCAGAAATTATTCCGAGATAATAATTAGTGGAGAAACATTTGAGACGTCAACGTGGCAGATTCCAAATAGAAAAATTGCATTCTGCACTAAACTGGTGCTGAGTAGCTGGGCAACTGGGAAGCGCCTGAGGGTTCAAAAGTTGGGGTGACCCATTGTCTCCCCTACTGTCTATATAGTGTGAGGAACAAATCATTGGATCCTTATCGTAATTGTCCACCTTTGAAGTCAATTTTTTAAACAATTTTAATATATCTGTAAGCCGTGTACCGGGGTGGGCTCCCCAGAATACAGTGAAGTCACGAACGAGGAATGCAACCCCAACATCAGCTTTTTGCCAAAACAGAATTTTACTTAAATGTGGCAATAAACACAACCACAAATGCTGAGAACATACAATAAATTTACATACAACCAGCCCGAAGGCTGAGACCCTTGTGCTGCACAGCACGGTGCCCTCCGATGGATCCAGGAGGAAAGAGCAGTAATTTACCTACTGGCGGGCACAACTAAACTGCCACACCTTACCTGTTTTTACCCTAAAAGAACAAGAATCACTGGAAGGGTGTGTGGTACGGGCTAGCCTGCGGTGCAGCACAACAGCTTACAATCTTACACAGATCTTCATTATCCCCCTTCCATAACTGGTCCTGTAGCATGTGCCTGAGTATTTGTTTTCAGCAAAAACGCCAGCCTGGCTTGAGTTTGTGGGAAGTTTATCAGCTCTCCAATGTGAAATGTCACTTTAAGTTATGGAGTCCTTGCAATGAACAGTAGTAACACTTGTGGCCTGACACCCTAACTAACTAACTACAGGCCTGGTCTCAGTCCCTAGGCGCCAACACTGTGATGAGGCGCGTGCACGATCTTACCGACCCGAGTCTGCTCTGCCTCTGCTGGTGCCTCTGAACAGAACAAATGTCTCTCCATCAAGCATGCGGTACCGCAGTGTATGTAGCTTTGCTCCTCAGCTCTCATCAGCATTCCTGGAAGCAATCCTCGTTCCTCTGGACAGGATCAGGGTATTGAACACGATCAGCTTCACTTAGCTGCAGTTCTGGTCACTCTCACACCTGGATGCCGTCGGATTCACTGCTCACACAGTTCTTCAGTGTCTCTCACAGTCTCACTCTAAGATGGCTGCTGCAGCTGATGGCACTGGCTCTGGGGGACATGGACATGTCTGATGATAGCAAATGCCATGGGGCTGATGGCACTGGCTCTGGGGGACATGTATGATGATGGCAATTGGAAAATGTCATGGGGCTGATGGCACTGGCTCTGAGGGTGTCACGGCTGTGTCATGGTCTGGTGTAGTGGACCATGACACTTTTGCCGTGCATGCTTGTTGCTAGTGGCAACATGTTGTTTTGCATGTTTTGACACTTCCCCTTTAAGTTGTGTGTCCCTTCCCATCCTGGTGTGTTTGGGGTTAAGATGTGTGCTTGGTGGAGCTGGGTGTGGCCTCTGGCTCTTCTTATACTGTGTTGTGAGCCTGAAGGTCAGTTGGCTGTTTGCCTATATATGTGTAGGAGCTCTGCTCTTTTCTGGATGTGTCATGTTAACTGTGTGAGGGCATCCTAGTTGGACAGCGTTTGTCTCCCTTTGTCTCCTTTCCCCTCCTCACCTGTTATGTTGTTTAGTGTGGTTTATGCCATGTCTGGTGTTCCATGTCAGGTCGGTTTGGTGTTGTGATCTGCATGGATGATTGATATTTTTCCCAGTCTGTTGTTGAACCTAAAGACATTTGCAGCCTTGCCTGGAGCCACCTTGCATCGGTGGCCGCATGGGGGTCCAGGTTTTGTTGGTGTTTTTCCTTCTTTGCTGCGGCAGGTAAGTGTTTTATGTTCTGGTGTGCTGTTGTTTCTCCAGGTGCTTACCTGCCGTTCAGTTGCTGCTGATTGTCTTTTCCCTTCCACCTGTTACTAGGCAGCTGGAGACTCAGGTTCGTCTGAGTCCCTGAGGAACCGGTTGTCTCCTATTCCTGACCCCTATGCCAGGGACCGTCAGCGCTAGTAGGATCCAGCTTCGAGTGTATGAGCACTCCCACCTTTAGGGGGCGCTCATACGGTCAGGAGATCAGGGTCAGGATTAGGGCGGCTGTAGGAGGTGACCTGCTCCCTATCCTTGTTTTGTGGCCTAGTATCAGTTCCCATTATACGGTGGGGGGTTTCCCCCACTCACCACCGTGACAGAGGGAGATGTATGATGATGATGGCAATTACCATGGGGCTGATGGCACTGGCTCTGGGCCCCTGGGGGACATGTATGATGATGATGGCAAATGCAATGGGGCTGATGGCACTGGCTCTGAGGGACATGTATGATGATGATAGCAAATGCCATGGAGCTGATGGCACTGGCTCTGGGGGACATGTATGATGATGATGGCAAATGCCATGGGGCTGATGGCGCTGTAATCAGGACAGGAGGAAGAAATGTAATGTTTATTTTTTTACATTTTGCACTTTATTTTCAGCAAATTTGTGTTTTACTAACACTTAGTCTTCATCTTTACATTGTTTGGAAAAAGATCTGTTACACAATACACATATTAAAAATTTCTTGAAAAGTTTTGTAATTTGTATTTTTTGTATACATACAAAAGAAAATAATATATCGCAATATATATTGCATATCGCACATGCTTCAAATTATATCGCATTATAGATTGTAGGCCATATCGCCCACCCCTACAACCAGGTCAGGATATTAGACCTAAAGAGAACATGGCGTTATAAGGCAGAGACTCATATCTACATTTTTAACAGTAAGCCCTTGCTCCGTGGCTTTTTATGCGTTTTCTGAAGATGTGACCTCCGTACACACACTTTGTATGTATTCCGTACATGATCACCAGAAAGTACATCAGCTTATCTGCAGTACAATCTGGCTCTCAGTTCTTCTTGTATCGCATTCCTGGGATCCATCAAATGCCATATTATCTGCGTCGCACAGTATATAGGAGTCTGCCGCACGTACGTGATTCTGTATTTACATCTGGCGGCTCCACTTTGTGTTTCGTGTTGATATTTCCCTTTATCCTCCTTTCAGACGGATGATAAGTGTACAAGGCGAGAGATCAGGCGGTTCAGCATTTGCATAAGCAGTGCTGAGTTTTCTGCGCAGATAATGTTTATAAAACCTTTCACATCATCCAACTCGGCAAGAACACAAAAGAGAACATCAGAACATTGCTGACTGTGTTCAGCCTCTGTACGACAAGGGTTGTCTCTGAATCCCTGCCCAAAAATGGGTCTCCGTCAGGTCTCAGACTACACACGCGAATCTCATCTCTGTCTTATTTCCACGTTTGCCAGATCTTAAAGGGGCTGTATCACTTCAGCAAATAGCATTTATTATGTAGAAGAAGTTAATACAAGGCACTTACTAATGTATTGTTATTATCCATATTGCCTCCTTTGCTGGCTTGATTCATTTTTCTATCACATTATACACTGCTCGTTTCCACGGTTACGACCACTCTGCAATCCAGCAGTGGCGGTCGTGCTTGCACACTATAGGTGGTGAAGCTCATCAAATGTCGCAAAATTACACCAAAAGTTGCAAAAATGCACAAAATGTTGCACACTTGTGACATTTTGTGTCCAAAAGTGGCGTACCAGATTTCACTGTGCCCCCTTCTGACAGCATTTTAAATTATGTTACAGTGTAAGGAATTCCTTGATTGATTAAAGTGTGGTTTATATAGGATTATTCATATTTTGTCAGATAATTATAAAGAAATCTTGCAATCCTAGGAGGAGTCATTTGCTTCATTTGGATCATAACAAGAAGGGCAGCAGGGAATTACTTACGTTTCTTAAACCGCAGGACCCACAGACTAAGGCCCCCCTGCACGCGAACGTGTGCACCCCGTGGTCGTGCTGCGGCCCGCAAAATGTCCGTGAGGCAGCCGCAGCGATCCGTCCGTTTCGCAAAAAGATAGGACATGTTCTGTCTTTTTGCGGAACGGAAGTACGGTCCGAAACCCCACGGAAGCATTCCGTAGTGCTTCCGTAGGGTTCCGTTCCGTGCTTCCGTTCCGCACCATTCTGCATCTCCAGATTTGTGGACCCATTCAAGTGAATGGGTCCGCATCCGTGATGCGGAATGCCCACGGAACGGCACCCGTGTATCGCGGATCCGCAAATGCGGTCCGCAATATCGCAACGGGAAGCACATGTTCGTGTGCAGGGGGCCTAAGCTAGAGAGGCTTAACATGAACACGCTGCTTTTAAAAAGAACCTGTGGTACAATATAACACATTATCAGCTTGGTTTATTAATAGACAGTGATAAAAATGTTGGTGGGATGTCCACAAGCTGACATACCGTACACCCTTAGTTCACAATTTTTTGAAACCATCCCTGAGATTAATAGGTGGGAGGTTGGAATATGTTCCTGTTCAACATAAAAGCACATTTGTGTGGAGGATATTGAGCCTCCCTCTAAGCAGCCAAAGCCTGGGCACCGTGCACTGTGCATTTATAAAACTAATGAAGAGACCAATTTATAGCGAAGGGCGAAGTGAAATCGCTTAAAAAGAGGAAGTATTACAGCATGGATAAATATGTGAGCAGAAAGTGGTGCACACAAAAAGTCCTATTGCAGAAAAAGGGGGCCATTTATTAAACAGAAATACGCCTAAATTAGGCGTATTTCTGGCGCCACAATCTGTGACTTCTCCCTGCTCATGCCAGGTCTAAAAACATGGACAGGGAAGGGGACAGGCCGGCAGGCCCGTCTCATTCATCGTTTTCCAGGCCTGTTTTAGGCGTAGAAAATGGTCTAACTCTACGCCAGCAAGGGAGCTTTCGTACACTGGCGGAGGACCAGCTGAACTTATGTAGAGGCCGACGCCTCTTTAAAACTCAGGCAGATCCACCACCAGCGCAGGGCCTTATTAAGACTGGCGTCTAAAACGCTTAACGCTTAATAAATAATCCCCGAAATGTTCATATTTACATTGAAAAATATGTACCTACTTCACATAATTTATTTATTTTTATTTTTTTTCTTAAAAAACCTATTGTTCCCATAGAAACGGCCATTTATAGACCCACTACACATGACAAATATATACCTATTTAAACCTTTAAAGAGTAACTAAACTTTTATGCAAGTTAAAAATGTCCTAAATGCCCTATAATAATTTTTGGAATATACTTTATTAATAGATTTTCCCTTTTTGGGGCCTCAGCAAACGGTGATTCTCCTGCCTGTGCCCCCTGAGTTTGGCTAAAGGCTGGCTAACAATGTGCTAAGCCAGGATTAGCTGAGTGGAGCGGGCACAGGCAGGAACCCTCTGGGACATTTTTAAAAAAAGTTGTGTAAAAATTAAGCTACTCTTTAAATAATAGGTATATGTATAATGTGCATTGAAGGGGTTTTCAAGGATTTCCATATTGATGAACGGGCCGAGGCACTCCCTGAGTACTTAGGCCTCTTCCTGGGCCATGTGACGTTCCTTGGTGTGACCTTCATGATGTAGAGTGTGGATGAACTATGCACATTACACATCAAGTCCTTCTTTGGCATTTCTAGAATACATCTAAAAACCTATTAAGCAACTTTCCACATACTGGTTAAAAATGTACAACTATTTATGCCTACAGCCCCTATGCAGATCTACAGGTGAAACTCGAAAAATTAGAATATCGTGCAAAGTTGGGCAGCACGGTGGCTGAGTCCACAGGACAACATCTGCATGGAGTTTGTATGTTCTCCCCGTGTTTGCGTGGGTTTCCTCCGGGTTCTCCAGTTTCCCTCCACACTCCAAAAAACATACTGATAGGGAACTTAGATTGTGAGCCCCATTGGGGACAGCGTGATGCTAATGTCTGTAAAGCGCTGCAGAATATGGTAGCGCTATATAAGTGCATAAAATAAATAAATAAAAGTTCATTTATTTCAGTAATGCAACTTAAAAGGTGAAACTAACATATGAGAGACTCATTACATGCAAAGCGAGATATTTCAAGCCTTTATTTGTTATAATTTGGGTTATTATGTCTTACAGCTTATGAAAACCCCAAAGTCACAATCTCAGGTCCCCTTTGCTCAGGGGGTATGGATTAATTGGCTGACTAGAGTGTGACACTTTGAGCCTAGAATATTGAACCTTTTCACAAAACTCAAATTTTAAGCTGCATTATTGCAATTCCTTTTAATTTGCATTACTCAAATAAATGGACTTTTGCACGATATTAAAATTTTTCGAGTATCACCTGTACGTGTATCCAGCGCTACATACTACAACCAAAGCCTGTCTAGTCTGATCCTGCATCATACTTTTATGCAGCTATCCTCTTCTTTCTACTAACCATGCAAAGTTGTGCCGACTTATTATTCAGGGACATCTACAGCACATGTTCCATTTTCTGGACGTGAATTGCAGACACTGTCTGGGGGTTAGTTTCATAAACCGTACCCTTCAGATACTGTAACCCTACAGTAAAAAGTCATACATCGATAGGTCTGGTGACCGTGGAGGCCACAAACCTTTAGTTTTATTGTTTTATTGTAGGACAGTTAGGCTTGATGAGTATTAGGCCCCTTGCTGACGAGGTCCGTTCAGTTATAAATGCACGATTTCGCAAGCAAGTTCATTCAGTTTTGTTCTCCGATTGCGTTCAGGTGTTCAGTTTTTATCGCACGTGAAATGCGCATTGATGCGTTTTTCACGCGCGTGATAAAAAACTGAAGGTTTACAAACATCTCTTAGCAACCACCTGTGAAAACGCATCGCATCCGCACTTGCTTGCGGATGCGATTTTCACGCAGCCCCATTCACTTCTAAGGGGGTCATCGTTGCTTGAAAAATGCAGAATATAGAACATGCTGCGATTTTCATGCAATGCACAAGTGATGCGTGAAAAACAACGCTCATGTACACAGACCCATTGAAATGAATGGGTCTGGATTCAGTGCGGGCGCAATGCTTTCACATCACTCATTGCACCCGCGCGGAATACTGGCTCGTCTGCAAGGGGCCTTAGGCTGGGTTCACATCACGTTTTTTGCCTCCGTTTGACGTATACGTTAGGAAAAAAAGGATACAAAATGCAGCACACCACATTCTGGTATCCTGCACAGTCCGGTAAAAAAACATATATATTTTATTTATTTTTTACAAAGGAACTCTATGGTAAACGGATGCCACTGTATGGCATCATTCTGAGGCATCCGTTTAACGTATATGTTTTTTGTATACATTAAACAGATGGAAAAAACGTAATGTGATCCCAACCTTATCCTGTACAAACCACACGGGGGAAAACATTGCTTTTTTTGTGGCCCACCCTGTAGATTTGGACATATATGTTTCAGGCTTCGTAGACTTCAGGCCCATCAGCGGAATTCAAGCTTCTGCTTATGGTATTGAGATCCGGCAGAGGATCTTAATACCGGAAAAAAAAACGTTTCCGTTTAGTCCTCATGCATTCGGAATGGAAAGAGATCCATTCAGGATGCCTTCTATTCTGTCAGCATTCCATTTTGTGACCGGACACAAAAACGCAGTCAGCTGCGGTTTTGTGTCAAGTCATAATAACGGGGGGAAAAATTAATCGGGCACTAAAAACAATGCAATTCAATGGTGAGTTAGGAGCCTAAAAAAACAGATCTGTCACCCATTGATTGTCAATGTATTTAGTGACAGATCCGTTTTTTTTTTAAGTTTTTATTTCACACAATCGCATCCTAACGGAACAGTTGCATCCTGATGTGCAAAATCAAAACGGATCTGTTTAGGATCTCAATACCGGACTATAACAACGCAAGTCTGAAAGAAGCGTTACACCAGACGAAGTCTCCAATTGATCCTACTGAACTGCTGCATTATTCTGCAGAACGTTGTGAATTCATTTTTTATTTAGTACTACATCTATTTTATTGGTTATATAATTAACAGATGGTGGAATTGGCAGCCAGAAAACAGTTACTTCACTCAGTGGAATCTGCACAACCACAATGTTACTCACGACTGACAGTCTTGTTCCAGCGAAGCCCTAATTATAGGGGAAATAACCGGCATTACGGGACGTTTGTAACCGTATCTGTTTTCTCTTGTTTTTATTTTCCACTTTGTAATTGATACATTTTAAGAGATGAGGCAATTGAAGTGTCCCATCAGTAAAGTAACCAAGGACAGCATCTCTCCGGAGCAGGATTAAAATCAGCAAAAGTCATTAAAATTAAACTACGTAAAGAGGAGAAAGCGTGAACACAGAGACAATAGTTCTGTTCTGAAGTAGAAAGTTATGTTGAAAATGTAAATTAATTAATCAGTCTCTGTACTGTATCGCGATCTACTTCCTACAGGGGCAGAATCCAATGACAGAGGGGCCAATGTGCAAGAACAGTATATGGGCCCCTTCTTTTCCAGCTCCTAATTTGGCAGTATGTATGTTATGTACGCCCCAGAGTTTACTTGACTGAAACTAGTTGTGATATCACAGCCGCTTTACTGTCTGAAACCCTCATATCACAGCAGCTAAATGACTAAAACTCATTTGTGATGTCACCATAGCTTGTTTAACTGAACAGCTGTGATGTCACATACATTTGTGAAAACATATTTGTGATGTCACAGCCAGAGCTGTGGAGTCGGTAGATAAATGCTCTGACTCCAACTCTGACTCCGACTCCTCAGTTTTTGGTACTTCTGACTCCCCGACTCCTCTGTATTTAATATGCAAATGTATTTTATACATTCCTTGAAGGAAAGAAAGGCAACATACATGTCATTACCACAGAACTACTGGCAAGGAAGCTGCTGCCTTCTCCTTTGTGTGCTGATCTTCTGCTGAAGAGAGGGCAGTGGGAGGATGCAGGAAGGGGCAGGGGAAGGGGCATTTATTTAAAACATGATTTCCCTAGTAGAATCCCATAGTCATGTTTAAAGTTTAAGCTAACAATCTGAGTTTACAAGGTTTTATAGCCTTAGCTGAATGACAGCAGTTTTTCAAATGGTTTACAGCTTCAGTCTTGAACATATTTTCTTAATCAGTTATCAGTGAGAGGCTAGGTTAACCATGGGCGATGCGTTCCCTGTAACAGCGGAACACAACACAATGGAAAGTATAAGTATTGCCGCTCCTTAACTGTGCGTTGCGTGCCATATAGTGAAGCATATGAAAAGCATGCTTCTTCATGGTCACTTAACGTGTTCGTTTTGCGGTAACGTGACGCACTGCATGCATTGGCCTTTATTCTTACAGTAGAGAAGTACCGTATTTTTCGCAAAAGTGGGGGAAAAACACCAGTGCGTCTTATGGGGGCAAATGCTGCGACCGTCCGGTGAATAGGCTGAGAGGGAGGAGGGGCTGGGGGCTGGCATCTGTTTCTTTAATGGCAGCGGGGCCCGGTGCAGTCACTGTATTCTACTACACCGGGCCCCGCTCACTGTAGTATACGGTAATCATATCTAACTTGTGGGTATTGTTAAAGTATTTCAATCATCTTAAATCTAGCGCTGTACTACTTACTACTAACTTCTTGGCAGTCAGGAGGCCGGGTGGGCGCTCCTAGTGTAGCTCACTACGTCACGCGCCTGCCCCGCCCACTTTATGAATAAAGCAGGCCCCGCTGCCATTACAGAAACAGATGCCGGCCCCCATTCACTACACAGGGACACTGTTATGGGGGGGATCTGTGGATGACACATAAGATAAGATGCTATATATGTGTCATCCACAGATGCCCCCATAACAGTGCAATTCACAGATGCCCCCACAATGATCCCCCATAACAGTGCCATCCACATATGCCCCCATAACAGTGCCATCCACATATGCCCCCATAACAGTGCCATCCACATATGCCCCCATAGCAGTGCCATCCACAGATGCCCCCATAACAGTGCCATCCACAGATGCCCCCATAACAGTGCCATCCACAGATGCCCCCATAACAGTGCCATCCACAGATGCCCCCATAACAGTGCCATCCACAGATGCCCCCATAACAGTGCCATCCACAGATGTCCCCATAACAGTGCCATCCATAGACCACCATTAGTTCAAAACCCACCAAAAGCACACCTTTTGGTTCAAAATATTTTTTTTCTTATTTTCCTCCTCAAAAACCTAGGTGCGTCTTATGGGCAGGTGCGTCTTATAGGGTGAAAAATACGGTAATTAATTATAACTTTTTGTGAATTGGGACATTTAAACTTGCATTTTTTTTATTTTATTCCAATTTAAATCTAGTAGGAGTCGGAGTCTAAGTCGGTTCATTTTTTGCCGACTCCGACTCCAGGTACCCAAAATTGCCTCCAACTCCGACTCCTCGATTTTGACTCCGACTTCACAGCCCTGGTCACAGCAGCTTAGGCTAGTTGCACACTTTTTCCAGCGGGGAACAGCCTGCTGGATGTCGTTGCACTCCGGTATTGCTGGAGGTTTGTAAATCTCCGTCCGGCCCCATTAACTATAATGGGGACCGGCGGAGATCCAGTCGCATTCCCTCAAATATGTCAAGAATCGTCCAGAAGAAAACCGATGCGCGCACACTCGCCAGAATGCTGCCGGATCTCTGCCCGTCCCCATTATAGTTAATAAGGTTGGACAGAGGCTTACATACCTCCGGCAATGCCGGAGTGCGCAGAGGTCCGGCAGACTGATCTCTGCCACTAATGTGAAACAAGCCTTGCCTGCCAGGAACCCACTTGTAATACCATGGTAGCCTACCTGATCGAAACCCAGTTGTGATGTCACAGCAGTCTACCTAGTGAAAATACACTTGTGATGTCACAGCAGCTTACCCAGTGGAAACATATTGTGATGTCACAGCAGTATACCCAACAGACATTTGTGATGTCACAGCTACTTAACGGGCTGAAACTTGTGTTCTCACGGTAGCTTATCTATAGGCAAACACCAACAAAAGAGGCCTGCTTAAGTGGTCGTCCTAGACCCATACATGTGATCTGAGAGAATGAACAACTAGCCTGAGACTACACAAACTGGAAAACTTCCTATGAATGCCTCACCTAAAAGGAGACATGTGCACTGAACAACTTGTATATAAAACTAATCTACATTAAAAGTTGAGTAACTTTGTAAATACATTGCACTGATTGAGAGTTATGGCCTGTATTAGGCCCCTTGCAGATGAGTCATACGGATTAGGTCCGGATGCATTCAGTTAAAAATGCGCGATTTCGCAAGCAAGTTCATTCAGTTTTGCCTGCGATTGCGTTCAGTTGTTCAGTTTTATCACGCGGGTGAAATGCGCATTGATGTATTTTTCACGCGCGTGATAAAAAACTGAAGGTTTACAAACAACATCTCTTAGCAACCATCTGTGCGGATGCGATTTTCACGCAGCCCCATTCACTTCTAAGGCCCCTTTCACACGAGCGAGTATTCCGCGCGGATGCGATGCGGGAGGTGAACGCATTGCACCCGCACTGAATACTGACCCATTCATTTCTATGGGGCTGTGCACACGAGCGGTGATTTTCACGCATCACTTGTGCGTTGCGTGAAAATCGCAGCATGCTCCTCTTTGTGCGTTTTTCACGCAACGCAGGCCCCATAGAAGTGAATGGGTTTGCGTGAAAATCGCAAGCATCCGCAAGCAAGTGCGGATGCGGTGCGATTTTCACGCATGGTTGCTAGGTGACAGTCTATAAACTGTATTACTTTCCCTTATAACATGGTTATAAGGGAAAATAATAGCATTCTGAATACAGAATGCATAGTAGGTGATCAATTGAGGGTTAAAAAAAAATTAACTCACCTTCTCCTCTTGTTCGCGTAGCTCCCGGTCTCTTCTTTACTTCTCAAAAGATGAACTATCGGCTAAAGGACCTTTGGTGACGTCAGATCACATGCTCCAATCACATGGTACATCACCGTGGTGAGGTACCATGTGATTGGAGCATGTGATCTGACGTCACCACAGGTCCTAGCCGATATTTCATCTTTTGAGAAGTAAAGAAGAGACCGGGAGCTACGCGAACAAGAGGAGAAGGTGAGTTAATTTTTTAATTATTTTTTTAACCCTCAATTGATCACCTACTATGCATTCTGTATTCAGAATGCTAATATTTTCCCTTATAACCATGTTATAAGGGAAAATAATAAAATCTACACAACACCCAACCCAAGCCCGAACTTCTGTGAAGAAGTTCGGGTTTGGGTACCAAACATGCGTGATTTTTCTCACGTGCGTTCAAAACGCATTACAATGTTTTGCACTCGCGCGGAAAAATAGCGGGTGTTCCCGCAACGCACCCGCACATTTTTCCGCAACGCCCGTGTGAAAGAGGCCTAAGGGGGTCATCGTTGCGTGAGAAATGCAGAATATAGAACATGCTGCGATTTTCACGCAACGCTTGAAAAACAATGTAGAAAACAAATCCAGCTCACCCTGCATGTTGAATCTCCTGTGCGCGGACCGAACCAGGTGAGTACTTTAATCAGCAGCAGTAGAAAAGATAGTCCAGCACGGACTGCTGATTGAAGAACAATGAAAGAGGCCTTATAATCCAGAGCTGCATTAACAGTTCTGCTAGTCGTCGTCAGAAACAGTCAACAAGCTTGTTGTCAAACACATCCAAAAATTAAAATTTGTTTTCCCGTCATCAAATTACTGTTCTGTGCCTGGTATTAAGATACATTTTTATGTAAATGAGTTCTGTATGTAACCTGTAGAATGGCTTAGAAGCAGGACA
Organism: Bufo bufo; assembly: GCF_905171765.1. Lineage (NCBI taxonomy): Eukaryota > Metazoa > Chordata > Amphibia > Anura > Bufonidae > Bufo > Bufo bufo. The sequence goes on from NC_053397.1 coordinate 175,132,650, forward strand.
CAGGCTGTAACCAGCAGGATCCAAGCACATACATACTGTAGCTAATGCTTCTAGTGTCAAGGCTGCAGTAAAGTATGATGGGTGCGAACAGATACTTACTGGAGTTTAGTTAGGAAGTCCGTGACCTCTTTACCCTCTTGTCAGTCCACCTGCGCCAGTGCCTTGTTGGCATGAGGGGAATGCAGTAAAGCCATAAAGTTCTGGCTGATAGTAAGCTGAAAGAGACGGGCTACCTAACGACAGTGCACAGTATTGGGATCCTCATAAATCAAGTATTAATAAATCTGTGGTATTTCAAAAACTCTGAAAAAGTTGCAAGGAAAACTGAGGTTGGGGGCTTATTTGACACTGAGGTCACCAGGAATTTTTCAACAAATCTTGGTGGTCTGAACCTGTAATAAATGTAACACTGTCCTGCTCAAGGACGTGACATTCATCTTCACTTGGTTTACGAATGGCAAACCAGTTACAGTTATATGGTAGATGATGGTGAAGTTCAAATTACCACTGTATGAAAGGGTTTGTCAGGCCTTGGAGCCAACTCCTGGGATCCTCCCCTGAACATAAAAACCCCCCACTCCCCTGGCTGCTGTTCCGTTCCCGGACCCTTTCCGTCCCTGCAGGACCAGGAAGCGGGTTGGTCCTTTGACCACTGGGGCCAAAGCAGCTTGAAGACTACATCACAGCAGTGACTGGTTATAGAGGTCATGGGACCAAGCTGCGGCCAAGTCCTATGGAGACCAGAAGTTGCTGGGAATGGTGCACCTGCGGGAATGTGGACAGGTGAATGTTTTTTTTTTTTTTGTTTTTTTTTTCAGGGGGACAGGGATGGAACCCGGAGTTGTAGGCTCCAAACCCAGACAACCCCTTTAAAGCTTCACAGTATAATAACTTTAAGTAAATATAGTCAATTGCATCAATAACATTTCCCCATTATATTTCGAAGGTTGCCCTGTCGAATATGTAGCAGACACTGCCTTATTTTTGAGAGCCTGTTGTATAAATGGGTTTTCTAAATGTTTTGTATGGATGACCTATCCTCAGGATAGGTCATCATTATATGATCCATGGGGGTCCGAATCCCAGCACTCCCACTAGAGCCCCACAGCCTTCTTACAGCTTACTAAGCACAGCGCCGTACATTGTATAGTGGCTGTGCTTGGTATTGCATGTCAGCCGCATTCACTTGAATGAGACTGAGCTGTACCTAGGCCATATGACTGATGAACGTGACGTCACTGGCCTAGGAAGAGTATCTTTAAACAGCTGATTGTTGGGGGTTCAGGGAGCTGGACCCCCACCAATCAGATACTGCTGACCCATCCTCGGGATAGGTCATCAGTATAAAACACTCAGAAAACCCCTTTAAATCTATATTGATTGAATACAGGCTACACTAAACGATGCTGTGGGTCAGTGAGGGCAAATATAAAAATTTTCCTCCACTGTGCAAGGTAGTTGGATTATTCCATGGCTTAAGGGGACAGATCTTCTATAATAACATTCTAATAATATTTTACATTTTATTATATTGGGGAATTGCTATTTGAATATAGTGTATAAAGTGAGACTGGACTCAAACTTTCTTAGACTAGGGTCACATCTGCAGTGGAGGTAGTTAAGTGCCCCCGTTTTAGGTTATGTCAAAAAAAGCAGGAAAAAATAGCACAGCATGCTGCACCCTCCAGAACTCCACCTGTTGTGAAACTACAACTCCCCACATGCACACTAGCGCAGCGGTTCTTGGAATTACCATAGAAGTGAATGGAGCATGCTGGGAATTGTAGTTTCCCAACAGCTGGAGTGCTAGAGATTGCTGACCCCTGGGGTAGTGAGAAGGTATAGGCAACATTTTAGTGTTCTTGACTGTCGAGGTGGTGTTTTTTTGTGAATTCCAGACCAACAGGATCTGCTACATAGTACAGGTGGAAAGAGTCAAAAATTGTTGGCGTAGCTCACTGAGTGGCGCAACTAATTGTATGTCTATTTGTATCCATAAAAGCTGCGTGCTCTGCAAGCCTCACTGTTTCAGATACGACCTTGAAGTTCTTGGTGAAATCCTCTAAAGACAGGGACGTGTCCTTGCCGGATTATTGCACTTATCTGGCGTGCAGTGCTTACTGTGTATAATAAGTTTATATATCAAAGACTGATGCCCCGGTGAGTGGTGTGTTTCATAGAGGTAGATGGAACTTCTCCCTGTGCCAAGCCTAAAAACAAACGTCCAACTCTGGAGCCCTCCCTCCTGTCTCATCACAATGTTGGACTTGGGCAAGGATGATAAGTGGTTTGTAGGACATGGAGAGAAATTGGAGGGCATTGGCAGTAGTTCAGAGTGTGTTGTGGGCAACAGAGTGTCTGTTGGTTGGTACCAACTAGAGGAATGGACAAGAAGATGGCCCCATTTTTATTTTGCTATGGGGAACTTCCAACACAGTGTATATCTCCACTACTGAAAATCTGTAGTTAGTCTTCTGAAGTCTAGACTGGCCATACACGTTAGATAACTGTCGGCCAAACTCATGTTCAAAAGACAGTTCTCTCTTCTGCATGTGTCCTCAGCTGGAATGGAGAAGGCATCCACTGCCAGATGACTGGTGGTGACTTCTCCCCTCAGAACAAAGGGATTTTCAACTGCCTGGTCCTTGTCTCCCCCAACATATATACACATTTTTTTTGTACAAAGGTCAAGAATGCACTAAATTAACCAATACAGAAAACTCCCCATCAAGACAAGAGGAGCACTACTGGGTGTAAATGATATGTTGTAGAGCTGAGCGCCCGTGTTGGCAGCATTTTATGCCCATATCACTTTTAGCCCTTGACAGTTCTAGCCTACTGAATAATGTAGTGTGCTGCAGAAAGGGATGGCGGAGGCCTTCTTCTCTTGGGTGCTTTCTTTGACAAGCACTCCATGTTTCTGCCTTCTTCCTGACTCCTTTTGGACATGTGTGGCCGGTTATGTTGACTTTAAATAAAGAAACTTTGAGACAACTGTAAATGTGTCGTTTCCCAGGATGGTAAGTTTAGCTCTGTCATCTGAAATGAAGTCCTGGTGTGCCGTGAAACCTTAGACCACGGACACATGATCCGGCTCCTGTATTGTGTGTGTCCCTGTTCACAAGCAGCATCTTTCCGCCATGAGCCATGATATTGCAGGGCACCTATCCTTACCGAGTGACCTTCGTGTTCCTAGGCATGCTGTATTAGGATGCTGAACACAGCCAGCCACATTGACACAGGGTTCTTCTCGCTCACAGTATCCATCAAGCCTCAAGATTATCTTGTTTTTTTTTTTCTGATTTGCTTTGTTTTCAAGGGCGGATTGTTCAAAGGCCCTTTCTTCTTCCTGCAAACAGTAATCTCTTCTCAGGGAGGTTAATTTAGGGATCAAGAAGTTGCAGGAAAGACATTTAATTGCTATGGGGAGGGAAGAGATGTTTAGTGTCAATAGTTAAGCTGGATCTACCTCGCCTGCTGTATGGGATAATATCCAGGGCAGCGGTAAGTACATATCATGGCTTTACTTATACAGTTTGTTCTTTCTTATATACAGCATTGTGTAAATGTTTTAGGCACTTGTGGGAAAATTGCTGTAAAGTAAGAATGCTTTCAAAAATAGAAGTGTTAATAGTTTATTTTTATCAATTAAAGGGGTTTTCCAAGTTATTTTTTTTTTTAACTGATGATGACCTGTCCTCTGGATAGGTCATCAGTATCTTATCGGTGGGGTCTGACAACCAGGACCCCCACCATTCAGCTGTTTGAGAAGACAGTGGCACTAATGCAGTGGTGGGCAAACTTTTTAGTCAACTGAGCCAAATATCAACAAAACCGCAATTGAAATTTCTTTTAAGAGCCAAATTCCGGACACTCCGCTGATGATAATCAATATGAAGAAGACAACTAGCATAGTATGCGCATAAATCCATCAGGGTGACATAAACTTCAGGTGAAAACATAAAAAGAGTATCAGCCGCAAAACACACACTATATTGAAATTGCCTCAGGCGGCACCCTATTTTTGTGGGGCTTATTAACTAAACTGCAATATCTCGCCTTTCTACAGTTTGATCATTGCATTGTCCATTGGTGAATTATAATACATCACTGCATTGCCTTTGGAGTCTGCACTTTTTATGTTGACATCGGACTTTGGGCATGACATAAATGATTTCTATGTCTCATGTTTTCTATATTTTTATTGCGTCAACAGTACCAGTGAGGACTATTAGAGTGTGTTTTTACATATTTTTATATGTACTTTCTGTTATTTTGATCTTGATTATTATTTCATTTTATCTTTATCATTTTTACTTGTAATAAACTTGTATGCAGAGCCAGTGCAAGGTGTGCACGCCTATTTTATTACTTTTTCTGTTTAAATAGTTTACATGCCATATAAATGATGACGCCAAATAATTAATGAGTCCTCTGTAGAAGGAGGTAGCACACTTGACTATGGCTACTATGGCGTCACGTTCGTAGCACAGCAAGCGTCTGTGGCGGTGTTCCGTAATATTTCCCTACCTGGGAACTTTTACTACCCTCGTCACTTCCTGTTGTGACGCAGCACGTTCCGACGTTTGGAAGGAGGTGTGTACACCCAAGTGAAGGCGATTACTCTGACTTCCTGTGTGATGATGCGCGCGTGCTAATAGTGGGAGGAAATATGGGCATGTGATATGAGATGTGCACGCCCTCTCCAGCTTTTCGGAACGCAAATGCGTTCCACAGGCAAGAAGACAGTAGTGCGTGCTTCACAAATCAGCAGAAGGGGTTGGTCTTTCGGCTATGTGGGAGCCCGCACCTGTAAGAGCTGCATTCAAGGGGCTAAAGAGCCGCTTGTGGCTCGCAAGACGCGGTTTTCCGACCACTGCACTAATGTAACACCCAAGAGTGGTGTTACTACTTCTGCACCTTGCTACTATCTTTTATGTTCTAACCTGTATGTCACCTATATATTTATTTCCAGGTCCCTCAACACTGTGTATTTATAATGTTATGTAACTGTCCATGTAATGTGCCTGGTTCACCAGCAGGTGGCAAAAAACACAGCAGAGCTATAGTTAGATAGAAGGGAACTCACCATTCCATTCTCCCCCCTTTGGTCAGAAGTGGGCCAGTCCTGCTTGCTACCAAAAGGAGCTGGGGCAGTTCTGGTTTGTTCTGGTTGAGACTCCATGTTGGAGCTGCCAGGATTCTAACCTATTTATTGGTTGAAGAGAAGTCAGACTAAAAAGTGAAGTGCAGCATAAAGAAGAAGCCAAGTTACCAAGTCAGCTTGTCGGTACAGCAGAGTGAGAGAAGGATATAGCAGAGTTGAGTTTGCCTGCCAGTTTAATCATAAAGCCTGCTGTAACCAAGACAAAGTCTGTAAACAGTTTGAAGAAACGTTTATTCAAAGTAAAGCTGCCATTGAACTTCATCTCCAGGTCTGGACTCAAGTTTTTTCTTCAAATCCCTAAATTATTCCCCCCTATTTATTGCTTCAGAGCCAAAGCCTGGGGTCCAGTCGTATCCAGGTAGGAGCACCGTGACACACATTTAGGCAGCAACATACCACTATGCATTTCTTACACCTGGAACGCATGTTATAGAGAGGGCCCACAGTAGCACTGCGGCCTTCTCCAGCCATGTGATGTTATGTTCATTGATCACATGGCCTAGGTCACCAGTAAAAAAAAACGTCTTGGAAAACACCTTTAACCAAATGCAAAGTGAAAGAACAAAAGACAAATCTAAATCCAATCAATTCTTGGTGTGACCATCCTTTGCCTTCATAACAGCATAATTTCTTCTAGGTACACATGCACACAGTTTTTGAAAGAACTCGTCAGGGAGGTTGTTCAAGATATCTTGGAGAACTAACCACAGATCATCTATGGATGTAGGCTTGCTCAGATCCTTCTGTCTCTTCATGTAATCCCAGACAGACTCAATGATGTTGAGATTGGGGATCTGCGGAGGCCATATCATCACTTCCAGGACTAATTGTTCCTCTTTATGCTGCAGATAGGTCTTAGGGTCCATTTACACGGCTGTATGAACGGGTCCACACCCGTTCCGCAATATTGCGGAACGGGTGCGGACTCATTCATTTCAATGGGGCCTCAAAAGATGCGGACAGCACACAGTGTGCTGTCTGCATCCGTAGTTCTGTTCTGGGGCCCTGCAAAAAATATAGAGCATGTCCTATTCTTGTCCGTAATTGCGGACAAGAATAGGCATTTTCTATGAGAGTGGGGGCCATGTGCGGTCCGCAAATTTGGCGAACGCACACAGGCCGGTATCCGTGTTATGCGGATCTGCAATGTGCGGACCGCAAAACACATATGGCCGTCTGAATGAGCCCTTAATGACATTGTGTGTATGTTTGGGGCCGTTGTCCTGCTACAGAATAAATTTACATTTAAAATATTAAAACTTCTATTGTTGAAAGTATTCTTATTCTACAGCATTTTTTCCCCACAACTTTTGCACAGTCTTGTCGACATGGGGTTAAGATGCTTACCTCCATACCGGGCGGGTGGGGTGCACAGTTTAATCTGCACATGTTTAGGCCAGGAAGAATGCTTTGACATGAGCTGATGATGAGCACAACATGGAGCAGCATTATTGCATTATATTATACTGTACCTCATTTATATGGCAATATGAAATTGCAGGGGAAAGTGACCCTCCTGCCACCCACTGCCAGTGTCAGCCAGTGCTGCACTTCTAAGTGTATGTCCATCTGTGACATTTTTTACAGTTTGTATATAGAATTAATAACTTTGTAAATTTGCTGCATTACATATTTTGCCTGGGTCTGTACTGATCCTGAGTTCCCACTGTGTTAGGATGAATTCAGATACCATAGATTTCTCCCAAGCATATGGCCTAGAAGAATGCATTTGCCATTTAAAGGGGTTGTCCAGGTTCAGAGCTGAACCTGGACATATCCCCATTTTCACCCAGGTAGCCTCTCTGACATGAGCATCGGAGCATAAGGCTTTTTCTGGAGATCTGGTGACATCACCGACACTAATGGGCGGGCTTTAGTGTCACCCCAGCTGTCACCAGTGACCTCCCTATCTCACCATAGACACATAACTGTGGTTCACCTGAATAAGGCTACTTTCACACTGGCGTTTTTACAGGATCCGGCAGGGTCCAGCAAAAAAGCTTCCGTTACTGATATTACAACCATCTGAATCCGTTATGAACGGATCCGTTTGTATTATCTGTAACATTGCCAAGACGGATCCGTCATGAACTCCATTCAAAGTCAATAGAGGACGGATCAGTTTTTCTCAGGATGGAAACCAAAATACATCATGTTCCGGTTTGCTCTCCGGTCTGGGAACGCAACTAAACAGAACAAAATCTATTTTGTAGCGTTCTGTTTTGTTCAGTTCAGTTTTGTCCCCAGTGACGATGAATAGGGACAAAATTGAAGCTTTTGTTCCAGTATTGAGACCCTATAACGGATCTCAATACCGGAAATTTTTAACGCTAGTGTGAAAGTAGGCTAACACACAGTTTTTCTTTTGTTGATACAAGGCTCTGTTCCTGAGTTATGATCCTTTTTTTTAATATGCAAATTCGACCTTTTAGTGCAATGAGGGTGTCACCATTGCTCTTGTTGCACCCAAGCTCCGCTCCTTTCTGTGGCTAGCCCCTTCCTGCTTTGCCACTGCCTGGACCTGTCAATCAAAGCAGCCAGGTAGGGGCTGGCCACAAAAAGGAGCAGAGCTTGGATGCAACAAGAGCAATGGAACACCCTGATTGCACCAAAGCGTTTTAATCAGATGAACCACAGCTATGTGTCTATGCTAGCAGTTAGAAAGGGAGGTTGTGGTGACAGATTCTCTTTAAATAGGGCCTGTCCGCTCCCCTGACCTAGTAAATATGCATATTGCCTATACAATAATAATTGTGGAGCGTCTTTTCTTAGAACTGTTCATTAGTCCATTCCTATGTTATTCCTTCTAGAAACTTGTAAGTAAATAGACAGCTGGGCATTACACTTTTTGATAAGGTGTTTGGTAACACCCAGTTGTTAGTTCATTTATAAATGTCTATGAGAAATGGCAAAGGAATAGCACAACAAACACTTTTAAGGAAAGATGATCCTGAATTGTTATTTCTTGGGAAAAGAAGATTTTACTAAAACAGACATGTCAGGAGAGCTGGCAGATCATCTACAAAACAAAGTACCATTAAGATGTATGGCAAAAGAACACCATTTTGGCATATGTTGGGTCCATAAAAGTCCCAGGAGATGTCTGATGTATAGTATATATGCCAGGAGATCTGCAGAGCTCATGGTATTACCACCGGACGCTCCCAAGGGTGCCCGGATACAAGGAAGGATATGTGCAGAAGGTCAGCAAGGAAAAAGAGCCTGGGAGGAGGACCCTTGTGCCTTGTACGGCAGACGCGCAGTTAAATTGCACAGATCTCTCCTTTCCTATAACTATCCAGCTGCAGTTCATGCACGGTGCACCCTGCTGACTATTGCCCTCAGGCTTTGGTTACAACATAACAGGCAATTTTCCTCTTCTTTATGACTTTGCAACTTCATTGAGTCTCGAGTGATTGTGACAGGCCACGTACATAGGTACAAGGTCTCCTGGATTACTGTGGAGTTCTCAAGAAACAGCATTGAGTCTTCAGGCTTTCTTCAGCCCTGGCACAGTAGTGGCCAAGCCCTTGCGTACTGGCATACAGGAAAGAGAAGGATGGTTTATAGAGAGGAGCTTCATGACCTTTTCCTACTGTGCCCTCCCCAGCCAGAAGATGAATATGCCTCGGCCACACCACTGGTCAAAATCCATACCTAAATAAATAAAAATGTGTCTATTGTCTTCTAATAGGTATACCAAGAAAATAACCACAACATGTGCCACATTTTAATACTTAATACAGTCAAAAGCACCTCTCCAGCTGTGCCTCACCACCATCTGATAGGTGCCTCACCAATGTGGTCCTTGTCACAGTGGTCTACTTCACAGTACAGGAGATCCACCATCAGATATGAACCGACTGCATCATAAAACACTGTGATACAGTCAGTTCGGGGGAGCCGTGGTCGGGCCGGGAGATCCACCAGACACACGGACCATGCTTCCAGGCCCGATCGCGGTCATGTGCATGAGCTCTTATACAGGGAAGGCTGTCAATCAGCGATAAGATGGCCCACTAGGGTGACTAAGCTGTGAAAAAGCTGAGATTTTAAACTTTTCCCTCAAAACTACATATCAATCTGCTCAGCTCTTCTCTAATGGTAAAATATAAAATGCACTTAAAATAGCACAGATTCTTTTTGTGTTTTTCTTCACTTTTGATGGTTTAATTTTGGATCAATGGTATATATTTTTTTCAAATTGCAGCACCCGCTGTTTCTCCCAGGCTTCTCTTTAGGACTGGGATAATATCTGGGGGGGGGAAAAAAAAAAAAAAAAAAAATGTATAGCAAAATGCCACCCAAAGAAAACTTGAAATCATGACAAGCCAAATAAAAAGGTGGATAAAATGTGTGGAAGAAGCCTTAATCTTGCCTTCTACATGCCTCCTGTAAAATCGCACCTCCCCTCTTCCTTAAAGTAATTTTCGCGAGACCTGTGTTTTGGAATAGCATTGTACAGGTCGGGTAGATTTATCATTGCAAGGACACTTCTATCAGAATGGTTTTTTTTTTTAAAACTCAATATTCATAGAAAGCATTTTTTTTCCGAATAGAATTTTCTTTTCATTTCAGAAGTACTACACCACTGAAAGTTAAAAGGTAAAACTCCTATATGCATAAGTAACCCTTTGTCGGTTTATTAGGGCTCTTTCACACCTGCGTTCTTGTCTTCCGGCATAGAGTTCCGTCGTCGGGGCTCTATGCCGGAAGAATCCTGATCAGGATTATCCTAATGCATTCTGAATGGAGAGAAATCCGTTCAGGATGCATCAGGATGTCTTCAGTTCCGGAACGGAACGTTTTTTGGCCGGAGAAAATACCGCAGCATGCTGCGCTTTTTGCTCCGGCCAAAAATCCGTAACACTTGCCGCAAGGCCGGATCCGGAATTAATGCCCATTGAAAGGCATTGATCCGGATCCGGCCTTAAGCTAAACGTCGTTTCGGCGCATTGCCGGAGCCGACATTTAGCTTTTTCAGAGTGGTTACCATGGCTGCCGGGACGCTAAAGTCCTGGCAGCCATGGTAAAGTGTAGTGGGGAGCGGGGAGCAGCATACTTACCGTCCGTGCGGCTCCCCGGGCGCTCCAGAGTGACGTCAGGGCGCCCCAAGCGCATGGATCATGTGATCGCATTGGACACGTCATCCATGCGCATGGGGCGCTCTGACGTCATTCTGGAGCGCCCCGGGAGCCGCACGGACTGTAAGTATACCGCTCCCCCGCTCCCCGCTCCTACTATGGCAACCAGGACTTTAATAGCGTCCTGGGTGCCATAGTAACACTGAACGCATTTGGAAGACGGTTCCGTCTTCAAATGCTTTCAGTACACTTGCGTTTTTCCGGATCCGGCGTGTAATTCCGGCAAGTGGAGTACACGCCGGATCCGGACAACGCAAGTGTGAAAGAGGCCTTACTGCTGCAAGAGAAAGATGATATCTGTTAGTAAAATAGTAGATTAGTAGAATAAGGATAACATTATGGCAGCTCTACTGTTCTCGCGCTAGGCCTCGATAAAGATGTCCTCAGAAGAACATCGTACTTATCAGTGTAAGGTGTGATGCCCTCAAGGCCTCATTCACATCTCTGTTAGGAGATCCGGCAGGCTGTTCCGGGACAGAGCATCCTGCCGGATCGCACAGGATCTAGCATTGCTAAATCTTCTGCTTCACTGCCAGATCCCCATTGACTGCAATAAGGTCAGGCAATGATTCGGCCGCTTTCCCGTGTAAATGTGAGGTTTGGCTGGAATTCAATGTTTTTTTTGTCTGGTGACAGCTGGCATTTGCGTTGAATCAGGTCTTAGTGACATGACACCTTTATGACTTAGGGGGTCCCAGCTCTTTTAAGAATAAAGGGGCTGCAGTTCTTATGTAGTATTGCATCCCCTTCAGTATGTGACCCTGTGCAAGCTGTCCTTACCGGTTCTGTGGACTGCAAACGGTGGTTCCGTAATATATGAGCACCGGCCTTGTGAATCACGGATGCGGACCCATTGACTTGAATGGGTCCGCAATCCTCAAGATACGGCACGGTGCGGAGGCATGGATCGGGCTTTTTGGTTCGTGCCTCCGCACCGCAAAAGATAGGACATATCCTGACTTTTGCCATATATTGCGGATTGCAGACCCATTCAAATCAATGGGTCCACGCCACAATACAGGATTCACATGCACGGGCACGGATGTCTTGCGTTCATGTGAATGTACCCTTAGTCCTAGAGGTCAAAGCCCCACCGATCATAAAGTGATAATATACTCTACCTATGTGCCATCACTTTATAGGATGGGATTTCCCTTCAAATAATGTCGCACAGTAGTCACATTCTCCTTTGTGTCTGGCGATATTACACAGGATGCTCCAGAGACCATAGTGGGGTCCAATGCAACCCAGGAGAAGACACAATTGTTTTTACTCATGTAAAGGTTATTATTATACTGACCATTTTCCATCATTTTTTTATACTACTTGCTATACAGTTATAGATACCTGTCTGTAAACTGTGCTCACCAGTGGTGCTGGGAGTAGACATTGCTGAATATACGATAAATCTTTTTATTTAATGGTATGCTAAGGGTTAATTCGAAGAACGAGGAGGGGGAGACATGGCTTTAAAGCATAAACAGTATGTCTGTGGTCGTGTAGACCAGTCCCACAGGGACTGACGCTGTCCCTCAACAGCTGCGCCATGTAATTATCTCCTATTTATTTGCAAAAACTCATTGAATCGAGTGTGAAATATTTATGGGGCAAAGATTAGAAAATCCCGGTGTGCTCCATGAGGTCACGGACGCTGTACAGTACTGCAGCTATTTTGAACAAAATGTATGGAATTTTAGAGGATCATTTGTAATACGTAGAGGAAGGATTATAATATTCTGTACCACATATTACAGACGGTCTAGCGTTCTCATGCTTTCCCATCAGAAAACACAACTGTGTATAGTTCTTAATATCCTGGTGAATGAGAATGAGAGCTGAGCTGCAGTAACCCTGCACGGCCACTACACTTTGAATGGAGCTGTGCTTTCCGCTCTGTGCTCAGTGCTAGTTCTGGCGTTGGTGGCTACCGCAAACCGCTGATAATTGGGGTGCCAGGTATAAGGGTATAATTAAAGGGGCTGTCTTACTTCAGCAAATCACCATATTGCCTCCTTTGCCGCCTTGATTCATTTTTCCATCACTTTATTCACTGCTCACTTCCATGGTTATGACCACCCTGCAATCCATCAGTGGTGGTCGTGCTTGAACAATATAGGAAAAAACGCCAGCCTCTCTGGTAGCCGGGACTGTGGCAGCACACATAGGCCGGGGAGCTCCTGGTTACTTCAGACCATTGGAAACTAAATACACTGCTCAAAAAAATAAAGGGAACACTTAAACAACACAATGTAACTCCAAGTCAATCACACTTCTGTGAAATCAAACTGTCCACTTAGGAAGCAACACTGAGTGACAATCAATTTCACATGCTGTTGTGCAAATGGGATAGACAACAGGTGGAAATTATAGGCAATTAGCAAGACACCCCCAATAAAGGAGTGGTTCTGCAGGTGGTGACCACAGATCACTTCTCAGTTCCTATGCTTCCTGGCTGATGTTTTGGTCACTTTTGAATGCTGCCGGTGCTTTCACTCTAGTGGTAGCATGAGACGGAGTCTACAACCCACACAAGTGGCTCAGGTAGTGCAGCTTATCCAGGATGGCACATCAATGCGAGCTGTGGCAAGAAGGTTTGCTGTGTCTGTCAGCGTAGTGTCCAGAGCATGGAGGCGCTACCAGGAGACAGGCCAGTACATCAGGAGACGTGGAGGAGGGCAACAACCCAGCAGCAGGACCGCTACCTCCGCCTTTGTGCAAGGAGGAACAGGAGGAGCACTGCCAGAGCCCTGCAAAATGACCTTCACCAGGCCACAAATGTGCATGTGTCTGCTCAAACGGTCAGAAACAGACTCCATGAGGGTGATATGAGGGCCCGACGTCCACAGGTGGGGGTTGTGCTTACAGCCCAACACCGTGCAGGACGTTTGGCATTTGCCAGAAAACACCAAGATTGGCAAATTCGCCACTGGCGCCCTGTGCTCTTCACAGATGAAAGCAGGTTCACACTGAGCACATGTGACAGACATGACAGAGTCTGGAGACGCCGTGGAGAACGTTCTGCTGCCTGCAACATCCGCCAGCATGACCGGTTTGGCATTGGGTCAGTAATGGTGTGGGGTGGCATTTCTTTGGAGGGCCGCACAGCCCTCCATGTGCTCGCCAGCAGTAGCCTGACTGCCATTAGGTACCGAGATGAGATCCTCAGACCCCTTGTGAGACCATATGCTGGTGCGGTTGGCCCTGGGTTCCTCCTAATGCAAGACAATGCTAGACCTTATGTCGCTGGAGTGTGTCAGCAGTTCCTGCAAGACGAAGGCATTGATGCTATGGACTGGCCCGCCCGTTCCCCAGACCTGAATCCAATTGAGCACATCTGGGACATCATGTCTCGCTCTATCCACCAACGTCACGTTGCACCACAGACTGTCCAGGAGTTGGCAGATGCTTTAGTCCAGGTCTCGGAGGAGATCCCTCAGGAGACCGTCCGCCACCTCATCAGGAGCATGCACAGGCGTTGTAGGGAGGTCATACAGGCACGTGGAGGCCACACACACTACTGAGCCTCATTTTGACTTGTTTTAAGGACATTACATCAAAGTTGGATCAGCCTGTAGTGTGTTTTTCCACTTTAATTTTGAGGGTGACTCCAAATCCAGACCTCCATGGGTTAAAAAATTTGATTTCCTTTTTTTTTTTTTGTGTGAATTTGTTGTCAGCACATTCAACTATGTAAAGAACAAAGTATTTCAGAAGAATATTTAATTAATTCAGATCTAGGATGTGTTATTTTTGTGTTCCCTTTATTTTTTTGAGCAGTGTATATAAGGGTATGGCCAGATGGTCAGGTTTCCTGATGCAGTTTTGGAAGCCAAAACCAGGGGTGAATTCTAAAAGGAGGAGAAGTCGTATCTGTTCTTTATATTTTCTCTCCTTTTATGATCCACTCCTGATTCTGGCTTCCAAAACTGCATCAGAAAACCTGACCATCTGGCCATACCCTTATAGTCCAGGTTAGATAGATAGATAGATAGAGATAGATAGAGGGATAGATAGATAGATAGCTTTTTTATCTATCTAATATCTATGATCTAGCTATCTCTCTCATATCTATCTATCTATCTATCTATCCATCTAATCTATTTAAAGGGGTTCTGCACTTTGTTTTAACTGATGATCTATCCTCTGGATAGATCATCAGCTTCTGATCGGCGGGGGTCCGACACCCGGGACCCCCGCCGATCAGTTGTTTGAGAAGGCAGTGGCGCTCCAGCAGCGCCGCGGCCTTCTCACTGGTGCGCCGCTGCCTTCTCAAACACCTGATCGGCGGGGGTCCCGGGTGTCGGACCCCCGCTGATCAGAAGCTGATGATCTATCCAGAGGATAGATCATCAGTTAAAACAAAGTGCAGAACCCCCTTAATATCTATCTATCTCATATCTATCTTTCTATCTATTTGTTCTAAATCCATTGGTTTATGAAATGTGGGACAAAGTAAATGTTCGAAAACATTTCCATTTCATTTCACAAATAAAGCAAATTCCTTTGAAAGCTGAGAAATAAATAATACACTAGAAATCTGGCAGGGAAAGGGCTGCTTTTATCATAGAAGCCGGGGGTCTCCCAAACCAGGGGCACTAATTGGGACAGCTGGCCGAGGCTCAAGTGTTAGACAGGCTGTAAAATGGGGGAGGGTTACAGGCCGCAACAATGACTTGAAGGAATTGTATGAAACGCTGCCAAGGATATTGTTTCTTTGGATGGCCTTCAAACAAAATGAAATGTTACTATCCGTTCAGGGATCCTTGTCAGTTTGGTGCTTATGAAGGAGGCGCCGCTGCTCTCTCCATATGGATAAGCGGTATTATGGATATTAAATGGTGATGACATATAAACTGCTACAATTAGATAAATCCGCTTCTTTCTTTCTTCCCCCAGGAGAAGCCTCTCCTAATATCTCAGTGTGTCCTGTGTATTGTTGTTACTCTTCTGTATGTCCTGTATATAGGGGCTCGTGCACACACGGGTAGTCGGGACCAGATCTTGTACTCCTGATCTGGTGTTGCCTAAAATGAGATCAGTACTGGTCCCAGCATTAATGAAGATACATTTGTCATGACTGCTGTCCACCCGGGCTACGTCCCCTTTCTGAAAAGTGGCGAGGGCAGCGTAAAAATGTATTAAAAAGTTGCATTAAAAAGTCACAACACCACTTTTCTGGCGTAGGGAGATGATAATTCTCCCCTATAGCGCCAAATTTTACTGCAGTTTACAACTGTCTGGGTGCACTCGCATTACTAAATGTGGATGAATGACTCAGAAAGACATCCAGCATCACAACTGCCGCCATAGGGTAGGAAACTGCATATAAAACTGTGGGACCTGTTCTACCATCCTTTTCCATTCTGCATTTTCGGACTATGCAGAAGGAAGACTGTTATTAGCGTTTTTTTTGTTGCGATACGTTAAGATATGGGTTGAACATATCTGAAGGGATTACAACGACAAACACCGCTAGAACTCAACCTGGTGCATTGGTCACACAGGGCAGCATTGTGACCCTACTGAAAAGTTTAGAGAAACACTCAATAAAAAATTAAAACTCTACTAGTTATTGAAGGGGTTAACCCATGATGGAGTTTGTATGTTGTCCCCGTGTTTGTGTGGGTTTCCTCCAGTTTCTTCCCACACTCCAAAAACATACTGATAAGGGGCCTAAATTGTAAGCCCCATTGGGGACAGGTCGATGCTAATATCTGTATCAGTGGAATATAGTAGCGCTATATAAGTAAATATAATTTAAAAAAAATGCATGTAAAAACTTTTTTTTAAATTAAAATCAGACATCTTACAGTACACGACAGTCTCTAGAACCAGCCCTATACCTCACGTGGATTAAGGCCTCTTTCACACGGGCGAGATTTCCGCGCGGGTGCGATGCGTGAGGTGAACGTATTGCACCCGCACTGAATCCGGACCCATTCACTTCTATGGGGCTGTGCACATGAGCGGTGATTTTCACGCATCACTTGTGCGTTGCTTGAAAATCGCAGCATGCTCTATATTGTGCGTTTATCACGCAACGCAGGCCCCATAGAAGTGAATGGGGCTGCGTGAAAATCGCAAGCATCCGCAAGCAAGTACGGATGCGGTGCGATTTTCACGCACGGTTGCTAGGAGACGATCGGGATGGGGACCCAATCATTATTATTTTGGGGCCAGAGCGGTAGTCCGGGGGCACGCGTGCACTAGCGGCTGCACGGATCCGACAGGCTGTTCACCTGCCGGAACAGCCTGCCGGAGTTCCTTGCCGCTAATGTGAAACTTGGTTATAAGGGAAACATGGTTATAAGGGAAAATAATAGCATTCTTAATACAGAATGCATAGTACAATAGGGCTGGAGGGGTTAAAAAAATAAATAAAAATGTAACTCACCTTAATCCACTTGTTCGCGCAGCCCGGCTTCTCTTCTGTCTTCATCTTTGCTGTGCACAGGAAAAGGACCTGTGGTGACGTCACTGCGCTCATCACATGGTCCATCACATGATCCATCACCATGGTGATGGATCATGTGAAGGACCATGTGATAAGCGCAGTGACGTCATCAAAGGTCCTATTCTTGTGCACAGCAAAGATGAAGACAGAAGAGAAGCCGGGCTGCGCGAACAAGTGGATTAAGGTGAGTTAAATTATTTATTTTTTTAACCCCTCCAGCCCTATTGTACTATGCATTCTGTATTAAGAATGCTATTATTTTCCCTTATAACCATGTTTCCCTTATAACCAAGTTTCACATTAGCGGCAAGGAACTCCGGCAGGCTGTTCCGGCAGGTGAACAGCCTGTCGGATCCGTGCAGCCGCTAGTGCACGCGTGCCCCCGGACTACCGCTCTGGCCCCATTGACTATAATGGGGGCAGGCCGGAGTTCCGGCGGCATCACAGCAAACATGTTGTCGTTTTATTCTGACCGCCTGCTGCTGCCGGAACTCCGGCCCGCTCGCCCCCATTATAGTCAATGGGGCCGGAGCGGTAGTCCGGGGGCACGCGTGCACTAGCGGCTGCACGGATCCGACAGGCTGTTCACCCGCCGGAACAGCCTGCCAGAGTTCCTTGCCGCTAATGTGAAACTTCCCTAAGGTGGACAGAGAAATTAAGAACATACAGCGCTATACAGATACATTTTATTGAATAGCTCGGTGGCTATAGGAATTTTTTAATTACATGAAAAATTAACATCCAGGTGCTGGTTTTAAAAATGCTGAATATTTCTGTGGGGAAAACCCTTTAAATAAAATACCATCAATTCAGACAATACGTGTTTTTCTTCAGTTTACTTTTGGACTTGAGCCGACACTGATTTTTAGACCGCAAGAAGCAGCTGGTGAGGTGTCCACATATTAATCAGGAATGGAAGACCGCCTCACACATGTCGTACTCCAGTGCACATGGTAATGCGGGGACAGCACCTGAGCCTCCATGACTAGCTGGGCTGTACATCAGTGATGATACTGGTGAGTGTGAAGCTACCACCCCGACCCCCACACCTCATATCATCATAATATAACAGTACAATATTCTGCCCCCAATAGAGCAAATGCTCTATTGTCCAGATTACCGAAATTCTCCTGTAATTAACGGACTTAGGACAGCGCTACACTGTGTACGGAACCGGCCAATTAATTCCAAATTGCAGCCAAATGTGACTCATTTACTTTTGGATCTTAATTTTTACAGATTTGTTTTTGTGCTCCTTAGAACCATCTTGCACATTATTACATGTTGGAAATCCTCTCTAATGAGTGCCTTGCACAGAGTATCATTAAGGAGGTCTGAGATAATAAACAGATCGCAGGGTAATGAGCTGCACGGGATGAATGGCCGACTGTACAGATGGCGTCTCGTGCACTCGCCCTCGACATGCAGAACGTGCTGGTCGCTCATGCGTCATGGAAGTGTTTGATAGGCTGATGGAGCGTGGAAGCGTCGCAGTGGTTTGGGCAGCTGGAGGAGCGATGCTATTTCCTCAGCCCCTGACCCCATGTATTGATCGAGTAAACTGCCCCAGTTAAACAAGTATGAGAAGTTATAACAATACAAAAACAGCCAAAAGGAATAAAGATTTAGGAAACCAATTAATCTAATCTAGTGACCGCATATTTTCTACAGGCTAGATAGACTACATCTCGTATCTATTTCCTATCTAATATCTATTTGTCTGTCTATCTCATATCTATCTATCTAAGGCCTCATGCACACGACCGTTCCGTTTTTTTGCGGTCCGGAAATTGCGGATCCGCAAAACACGGAAGCCGCCCGTGTGCCTTCCGCAATTTGCGGAACGGAACAGGTGGCCCATTGTAGAAATGCCTATAAAAATTACTTGCGCTCCGCCGGCCGGCCGCCCCCGGCTGTTCTCCTGTGTGGTCCTGTATCTTCTCTCTGGGCTCCCAACAAGTTGTTAAGGAGTAGGACCTTTCCCACTCAGCCAATCAGTGGCCGCAGCTGTGTCACGTGTCAGGCCAGTGATTTCCCGCTGAGCCAACCAATGGCCTGACACATGACACAGCTGTGGCCACTGATTGGCTGAGTGAGAAAGGCCGGGAGCCCAGAGAGAAGATACCAGGACCACACAGAGCATAAGGGGACCTGCTGCAGACGGGACCAGGGCCAGGTGAGCATAATGTTTTTTACACAACATTAATAGAGGAGGTGGGGGTGACATGGGAGGGGGGAGATGTGCCATGGAGGGTGAGAAATGTGACATGGGGGGTGAAATGTGACATTGAGGGGGTCAAATGTGACATGGAGGGGGAGAATTGTGACATGGAGGGGGAGAAATGTGACATGGGGCAGAAATTTCATATTTCTCCCCCTCCATGTCACATTTCTCCCCCTCCATGTCACATTTCTCCCCCTCCATGTCACATTTCTCCCCCTCCATGTTACATTTCTCCCCCTCCATGTTACATTTCTCCCCCTACATGTCACATTTCTCCCCCTCCATGTCACATTTCTCCCCATCCATGTCACATTTCTCCCCCTCCATGTCACATTTCTCCCCATCCATGTCACATTTGACCCCCTCCATGTCAGATTTCTCCCCCTCCATGTCACATTTCTCCCCCTCCATGTCACATTTGACCCACTCCATGTCACATATCTCCCCCTCCATGTCACATTTCTCCCCCTCCATGTCACATTTCTCCCCCATGTCACATTTCTCCCCCTCCATGTCACATTTCTCCCCCTCCATGTCACATTTCTCCCCCTCCATGTCACATCACTTCCTCCTTTTTACATCACCCCACCGAGTTCTGGTGGGGGGGTGGAGGCGCCAAAATGTAGCTTCACTTGTGTTGGCAAAATCCTTGCACCAGCCCTGGCCTCCTGGCTGCACTGCTGGCACAGTCTGCTCTCCCTGGGCTTGTACCTCTGTCTGTGACGCCCAAATTCAATGAGCAGTCTGTGGGCACTCAGTCTGCTGCGGTTCAGGATCTGTCGGTCTCTTGGATTGGGGAGTTTCTCCAGATATGCGGCCAGTTTGTACTCCCTCTGCAGGCTCTGGTATACTGTTGGCTTCTGTGATGTTCGTATGTCGTTCCTCCAGATGCTGATATACTCCCCTTGGCCCTTGTGTATCGTCCTCTGGACTCGCCCTTTGCCAGGCTGTATTGTTTGGTGCCTTGGGCAGGCTGTGTTTGGGTGACTTGTAGCAGGGTGCTTTGTTTTTCTGGGGCTTCTTGGTGTAGCAAGGCTTTGTGATGGTAGGAGCTGGGACTGCTGCTATGCAGATGGGCTCTGAATGATAGCACTCGCTTCTGAACATCAAAGTAGAGTTGGAATCTGCCCAGTTCTGCTCGACAGGCGCTGTTTGAGTTGCTCCTGTGGACCTGGAGAAGGTGTTTGCAGAATTCTAGGTGGAAAAGTTCTGTTGGCCCAGAGTCCCACTTTGCTCAGTCTGGGTATGTGTCTGGGCCCCAGTCATCGCTGCCATACAGGAGGATTGGGGCGATGATGGTGTCAAGGATTTTAAGTCAGATGGTCACTGGTGCCTTAAAATGATGTAGTGTGCCATTGTATTGGGCCTCCATGAGGCACCGTATTCTCCCCAACTAGCAATGCTTCTACAATACTGAATACAGGAATATGCCATAATTTTTCTAATATTCATATGGAATACTAGATAAAATATACTGTAGTTTGCCTCTGGATACACCATATACCTGTGTAGATGAATAGTAGACCACCGCCGCCCTGTCCCCACTGACAGGGATGTCTTTATTGTTGCTATTGTAGTGATTTATTGATGTGCTCCTTTAAGTGGCATCAAAGGTGAGACTTGACTTTAATTGACATATCTTTGTATCACATATTGGAAAGACGCGACTTGGATGTTTAGTATTCTACTTCTAGCAGCCATGGGACATCTAAGATGTCTTAACGCTCCCAACAGTACATTTTTTAATAAGTTGTACGTTAATTAGATATTTTCAAGGAGACTCATCCAACAACTTGTCCGCCCCCTCTGTGTTAAATAACATCCACTTTTATGAGCTAGTTTGCCTAAGGAATGCCTTCAGGAAAGGAAATATCAAAGGACACTTTTAAAACGGAAGATCTGAACAGGATGTAGTCTTGCTGGACGTTTTTCCCATAAAAACTATTTTTTAACTCTCTATTTGTATTTGAATGCTTTATGGGGTCTCGTCAGTAAATCCTCCTTTGTAACGCGATATGTGATGACACTGGAGACACAATGTCCCCTGACAGGTTTATGGTCCTATATTGCACCATGTGCAAAAACATTTTTAACCTAAAACTCAGCATGTCACATATTATGACCAAACTCTATGTAAGTCAATACCAGTCAGCAAACGTCCAGGAACCACCACAAGCCTGTTTAAAGGGCATCTGTCATAATTGTACCTATGAACAGGAGCGGATTGGGAACTTGAAGTGGCCCTGGAAAAAAAACTAAACGTGGCCCCATGCTGCGGACGGGTCCAAATTGACAGAAGAGGAGCCAAAACAAGTAGGTGGGGTCTACAATACTGTAGTGCAGGGCAGAATACTGCCCCAGCAGAACCAAATACCATAGGACAGCACAAAATACTGTCACTCCAACCACAGTATTCAACTGTATCATCATCATGAGGACATTAATACAGTTGAGTTCAGGAGGGCACCTGCGGCCGTTGAGAATCAGATCATTATGTATCTGGTCTGCAGCCATCAATATGGCTTGAGTGGCCCCCTGGGCATCGGCCCGCCGTGAAATTTCCCTGTAGGGTCTATAGCTAATACACCCCTGCCTATGACACTGGCTGACCTGTTACATGTGCGCTTGGCAGCTGAAGACATCTGTGTTGGTCCCATGTTCACATGTGTTTGCATTGCTTAAAAAAGTGATGTTTTAATATATGGAAATTATAACTTTATTAAAACATAATTTTTCTCAGTAATGCAGGCACATATGAACATAGGACCAACACAGATGTCTTCAGCTGCCAAGTGCACATGTAACAGGTCAGCCAGTGTTATAGGTACAAAGCTGCTGACAGATGCTCTTTAAGTGATCATGCAGGAAAGATGGTCTACAACCCTACAAAATGAAATCTACGAACACCACTAACTGCTTCTTTGTATTACAGCGCAGGCATATCTTATATGCAGTACATACTGTAGTACAGTAGTATCTATTCTTCATTTCCCAGTCCCAGTGTAGATCTGGCATGTCCCAGTCCCCCTCACAGTATATGACGCATGCAGGCCATCCTGTATTTTATCATTGTTTGCTTTGTGCTTGCCTATTGTCGCCTGATTTTCCATTTCTTTCTTGTCTGGTTCTTTTCGCTCTCTGTTTTCTCCCCCTGGTGGCAAGAAATGGAAGTGTATTTTGGTGCAGCTTACGTGACGCGTACTCAATGTGGGTATTATTCTATCAGTGTACTCCAGTATTGTGAGCAGTATGATATGTGTTTTTCCAGTTATTAATATTTCCACACTACTATATATTAAGGAGACCTGCTGGGGGTCTACATCATGAGCTGCAGAATGTAGACCTTAGGGCAGAGACAGGAAACAAATGTATTTGGACATTAAAATGGCTGTCTGGGACTTCAGTATTGATGGCCTATCCTTATAATAAGCCATCAATATCATATTTATTAGGTTCGGGACTATCTCTGAAAATCAGGGACAGTCCTAGCACATTTGAGACAGTTAGCAACTATGCTCCTTTAATGCCTCTGCGCTACTTTGAATTAATTGTAAAATTAAAAAATTCAAGAAAAATACTATATTTTACGTGCTAGTTTTGCTGTAACCCACAACCTCCCTTTTTTATTCTGTTGCAGGCTTTGTTTGCATCCTTTCTTATAGCATGTATGCACATCGCAAAAAAATAGGTTTTTGTAACATTTCTATATGCACATAAATTATTAAAGGGGTACACCAGGATTTTAATATTGATGACGTATCCTCTGGATAGGCCATCAATATCTCATCGTCGGGGAGCTGGTAATTGCCAGCACTGACTTCTGATTGGCGGGGGTGCCGGGTGTCAGACTCCCACCAGACTCCTGAGGATAGGCTATCAATATTAAAATCCTGGACAACTTCTTTAACCTTTTCCTGCTTTGATGCAGTTAAACATATATATTTATTTGGAAGGGGCCATGTAGGGGGAAAAAGTAATGGGAACATAGTGCTACACCAGCGCTGTGGTTTCTTCATTCTCTGGCTCAATGGTGGTCCCAGCGGTAAGACCCCCTCCAATCATAAAGTCATCACATAGCCTAGTGATATGCACTCACTTTATAAGCTGGAAAGTACCCCTTATGATATTATCCAGAAGTATTACATTTGTATATATGGCGCACAGTGGGCTAAAAGTTAAAAGCAGCCATACTCATCCTTACCAATCCACTGCTGTTGCGGCACTTACCGGTCAGGGCTTCTCTCGACTTTCTGGTCCCTGCTCAACATGCAGCTAACACCTGGAGATGCCTGCCCAGCCAAAGACGGGCTGCAGCGGTGACCCGGCTTCCCAGATCACATCATAAGGCCTAGTAGGAATACAGTGGTTGTAGTTACGAAGCTGGCACACCAGTGAACCACCGCTCCTGGCACCTGACTGGCAAGGGACAGCCTTGTGACCCCAGTATACTGATTAATATTCCAATCTTGGAGGCTCGGGGCAGATTAGGGTTTCATTACTTAGCCAATAACCAGCGTAATTAGCTTATAATGTGAAGTCTTCTCTGCCATTGGGCTCATGATCCTCGTGCAGGGTGACTGCTTCCTGAGGGGACTTCTCTAGGCTCTGTGCAACATTAACATGACAGAACTATATTTCATTAAAAGGCCATCAGCCGCCTAGAAGAAGTGTCAATTAAAATGTAAGGCTGCATCGTGTGATGAATTCTTTCTGATTATTAATGCTATTGGAAATACAGGCGCTGTTCTTACTGTGGAGGGTGATACGACAGAATGTAGATATTATTAACAACATATGTAACTCCACCATAACACACAAAGCTATAAAAGAGTAATCTTCTGAAAATTAGACATGACAAATGTTTACTTTTTGCTGCTGTCCATCTTTTTTCCACCGTTTTCTTAAAACGTACCTCAGTTTTCAAAAACAGGTTACATAATGGCTGTGCTTCATTGTAGAATCATAACTGTGAAGAAGTAGGTCTTTTTGGGCTTCCCTAAAGTCATCCTTTATATTATTCCCTGTTTCAGCTGCAGAGCTAGATGCATTTCTCTCACAAGCAAGGGTTGTCTCCCTTCTCTGGAATCTGCCAGTACTGTATGCAGTGACATCACTTCCTTTACTTCCCACTATGTTTTTTTCTTCTGTAGAACTCTGTGGAAAGCTGATAAGGAGGGAGACATCCGACTTACAGACACACAGGAGCTTTTCTGCTCTTTAGATGCAGTGTAGAAGCAGTGCTTTCAGGATCTCAGTTAGCTCTGAAACACCCCCATTTCCTGTGTCTCTGTTACTAGTGAAGGATCTAGCCCAGAGGTCAGCAACCTCAAGCACTCAAGATGTTGTGAAACTACAACCCCCAGCATGCTCCATTTAACATCTATGGGAGTTCTTAGAACAGCCGAGCAAGTATGCATGCTGGGAGTCATAGTTTCATCACACCTGGAGGGCAGAAGGTTGCTGATCCCTGATCTAGCCTAACAACAGGTAGTGGACTGCAAGTTAGGTGGAAGTGGCCATGACTTTACAGCCTTTTTTGTAGGTGGATGCAGGCATATTTTTTTAAATGAAGCGATTTAGACATGACGCTCCCTCTGCACTTTGATAGACAGGGCCAGGCAATGAAATTGCCGTCACCCTGCCTGGCCCTGTCAATGAAAGTGCAGTGTCACGACCATGGTTATGGTCGTGACTCCTTATCCGCAAGCAGTTGACTGCGGTTTTGGTTTTGTTGTCATCCACATGGTGAGGGCTGCTTATCTTGCCTAACGTGTGGTTGCTGCTGGCAACATGTTTGTATTTGGCAGCATAGCAGCCTGAGCTGTTGCTAGGCAGCTTGCTGTCAAGTGCATGCGGTTTCACCTGGCAACCTCTCTTTGTATGTGTGCACTTTCCGGGTTTGTTTGTGCACGAGGTTGTGTATGTGTGCACTGGGACTCTTCCCTTCACTTGTGGCTGCCCGTGGCAACGTGTGGTGTAGTGTACATGTGGTGGCAGTGTCTAGGTCTTCTGGCTGTTCCCCAGGACATCGTTGCCACGCATGTCGTTGCCGGCGGTAACAGCTGCAGTGTGATTATTGTTTGTGTATTCCCCTTTAAGTGGTTTCACTCCCTGGTTGGTGTTGGAAGGGTTAATTTCCTCTCCAGTGTGTGTCTGTGTGGGTGTGGCCACTTTGGGCTATAAAGCCTCTGTGGAGACCTGAAGCTGAGGGGTACTCCAGCCTTGTAGTAAGCTGGTGGCATCCTCCTGGTCTCTAATACCATTTGCCAGTGAGGGCCACCCTTGTGGTCATAAGTTTATGTATGATGTTATTTTATGTTTATGTGGTGTCTATTATTACTCCAGCTATGGATCTGGTTCCTGTGTGTTTATGTGTGTGTGCTGTGTCCTTTTATGTTTGGGTGTGGACATCAGCTTGTGAGCACAGGATCCAGTCAGTGTGTCTGTGGCAGGTAGGGGTGGAAGTCGTTTTCACTCTCCTGCCATATCCATAGGCGGTTTATGTTTCTTTTCCTTTTCAGCTTGGCCAGTTTAGACTCCTGTCCATCTGTATCCAGGAGGAACAGGTAGTCTTATCCAGCTCCTAGCTCAGGGATCTGTCCAGGGCTAGTAGGGAAGCCAGGTTCCTGAGTATGAGCCCTCCTACCATCAAGGTCGGCTCATACAGCTAGGAGTCAGGGTCAGATTGGGGATGCGCTAGGAGGTGACCTGCTCCCTAAATCTGTTATCCTGGTCAAGCAGCTTTATGTTACCTTAACATCACACGGATTAGAGTTACCCCCACTCTAATCCGTGACATGCAGAGGGTGCAGCAGTTGCAGAGAGAGCAGAGCCTCTAGGTGTAAAGGTAACGCCCCCGTTGTTCCTAGAGGCTCATTTGCATATATTAAAACTTCCTTTTTCTCAGCAATGCGGGCACATATGAACATGGGACCAACACAGATGTCTTCAGCTGCCAAGTGCACATGTAACAGGTCAGCCAGTGTCATAGGTACAAATGCCCTTTAATTGGAATACTTTGGGAGCATTTCACATAGTATATACATATTACATGTAGCAATCTTTTACTGGGTTTTCCAGGGAAATACTTCAACATTTAAAAAAATAAAAGAGTCATTACTGACGTCACTGATCCCCAGCCTCTAAACCAGACCACTGAGATCCATTCTCACAATCCCCAGCCCTCTCATATAATTATAAACATAGCAATTTGACCCCATATGAGCGTTGTGGAAACAGCAGTGATATTCTGGTATTTGTGACACTTGTAAAGAATGGAAGTCATAGCGCTGCTTAATGAAATACTGGTGTTTTAACAGCATGCTACATCCCTTCCCCATTAGGATGTAATGGAACAGTAAAACATATTTAATTGCAATTATTACAGTGTTATACCACCTCGTATGAGGCTAAATTGCCTTTATTTAAATGGCATTACAGCTCCTTTCAGGCTGTGAAAATGAAATTCCACATTTCTCTATCCGCGTTATATGAGATGAGATGACTCTGCTTAGTGATGGAAAGTCAGAAATCTGTAGGCAGAGCCCCAGATTATTGGACGGGAGTCCAAGGCGAAGGATCAAAGCATTTTTATGTGAGTCGCCTGAGCGCCAGCTTTTCATGACAATCTGTAAAAATTGAAATTCCTTTATTATAGCCAAAACGCAGTAGACAGGACAAGACTGAGAGCAAAAACACATGGGTCTTTTTTAACGATTGGGATTATACTAGTGATCCCATAAAACGTTTCCTCCTCTAGGGCCTTACATCTACTCTATGGAGTAACCACGACCAACTGAACCATAAACCCAGATTGTAGTACTGATCAGGCCATCCTAGCGCTCATGCACGTCCAATAGTCCTTCCTGACTCTTCCATACCTGTATGTGTTTTTAATGGGGAGCTACAAGACACCTCTGGTGGGGACTTATCCCTCGGGAACAGTTAATTCCTGATGGAGGAGAGTTGGGGCTCCCCATGTACATTCTATTCTTGGCCGGTCCAGCTTAAAAGGGCATGTTTGGCCAACAGTACACTAATGTGATGTATGGAGACCTTTGGTTTTTAGGTATGATAGCAATATCTCATCAGGAACATTGGCTGCTCACTATGGGGCAAGCACTCTACGTAAGTTGGTCTAGATGAGACCATTGGATGAAGATGCCCTAAGCTGTATCCCTAACCCCATTGGCTTCTAAAACTATCATGCCAGGGTGCACTGTGTTTTGAGTCTTCTCTCTTATTTGGTAAAAGTTAGCTCTACAATAGGTGTTCTACATTTGTCCCAGGATATATATATTTTAGACGTGAATCCAGTGAACTAGGGAAGCCATCTGCTCTTGCTTTGAAGGACAGCTGAAACCCATTTTATGAGGATAAAAAAAAAAAATGTTGCATACTGCCTCATATAATGAAAGTCAAACAGGGCAAGCTGCTAGTCTATCATGAATATGTAAAGAATCTTAAAGGGGTTGTGCAGGACTAAAAAAAACATGGGTGTTCTTTTCAAAACCAGTGTCTCACCTGTCCACAGGTTGTGTGTAGCATTGCAGCTCAGCCCCATTGACTTCAGTGGAGCTGAGGTACAATACCAACACAACCATGGACAAAAGGAAGCAGACAAACTGCGTTTCCAGGAAACTGTGTGCAAACTTCCTGTCCAGTTTTTGTTGTTGTTAAGAAATTCAACAATCTGAAATTTCTGATAAGCCTGAAAAAATAGTGAATGTTTAGTAATACAGAAGAATCCCCTGCATAAGACCCCTTGCCATAGCTAACGCTGTCAGCTGTACAGCCATTGACTTCAGTATGTGGCAAAATATCTCCCTACCAATTGACTTTCCAGTATGCTTGTGATGGGCCTGTGCGTATGGAGGGCAACCGAGAAGTTGAGATGCAGTGTAAAGCATGAAGGTTAAGCAGGTCATCTGTATGAGCCTAGACAGGAGATGGATTTTGTATTATCTCCAACACCGGTGAAGCCAAGCAGAAGTGACAAATCATAGCTGTGACATTAAAGGGGTTGTGCCACGAAAAATATTCAGCAGTTTTCAAAGCAGCACCTGGATCTGAATTCTTTTGTAATTGCATGTAATTAAAAATTCAGCATAGCCACTGAGTTATTCAATAAAATATACCTGTATAGCGCCACCTGCTGTTTGTTCTTTTCCCGACGTCTTGTCCGCCTCACTGAGGTGGTCGCACATGCTCAGTTTTAATCTTAACTGCCATCAGCCATATCTACTGTTAGAATCTGTGGCAGTAACAGGGAAAGGGCTGCAGCAGAAAGGAAACTCCCCTGAGCAGCCAGCCTAAAATAAATTTAGCAGAACAATTGGAGCAATAATTGTGGAGATCTCTGGATCCATGCGAGGCACAGGGCTGGTTCTAGCTTTTTTAGAAAGAGATTGTCATGTCCTATATGATGTCTGATTTTCTTTTTTTACATCAATCATGGCACAATCCCTTTAAGGAGCATATAATTTTAAAGACCTTATCTGGACTTCCAGTTTTAAGAAGACCTCTGGGCTCCTCTGACATGGAAAATGCACTTAAAATAACAATTCTGCAGCGTCTTTTCTTACAATTCTGTGTTGTGCCGTTCCCCTAGTATTCACTCTAGAAATGTAATAATAATTTGACAACCGGTATTACAAGTTGGGGGTGTGTCTCTACACAGTCTGACACTGTCCAATCATTGCAGGTGGTGTCAGACTATGCCAGGACACGCCCCACTGACAAGGAGAATGGTAACACCCAGTTGTCAATTCATTCATAAATTTCTAGAAGAAATTATAGAGAAATTGTACAGCATACAGGTATAAGAGAAGGTGCCCTAGTTTTGTTATTTTACGTGGAATACAATTATTTCCTAAAACTGACATGTCAGGAGAGGTGACAGGTCCTCTATGAGGATTCACAGAATGTCTTCAGATGGTAATGCTCTCATAATCATGTATATATTATTATTTTATGATTTATTTAAAAGCGTCATTAATTCCATGGGGCTGTAGACAGGGGTACACCACCAATGAGGCCCGGTGAGGCGATCGCCCCAGGCAGCACCAGGTAGGGGCAAGAGGGGGGCAGCCGAAAGCTCGTCCATGGCTTTATTCTAACTGCACATGCGCTGCTTTTCCTAATAAGAGCAGCGCATGCCCAGTCTGCCCCTGGCGCGCTCCGTGCTCCGACTCTGTCTCTACAACCGGCTTATTCCTGTCAGAGTTCGGAGCGGGAAGAAAAGTAAGAGCGCATTGGGGATCAGACACGCTCTTACTTTTCTTTCCTCTCCGAACTCTGACAGGAATAAGCCGGTTGTAGAGTCGGAGCAGAGAGCGCGCCAGGGGCCGACCGGACATGCATGTGCAGTTAGAATAAAGCTATGGACGAGCTTTCTCTAAAGCTCCTCCATGTCGCGTGCAGCCATGGACGAACTGGCTGCACGCAGAGCGGGGCTAAGGTGGCGGGGCTCATTATAAAAACATTACCAGTCGGATTTTTTTTATAAAGTATATTAGGAAACTCTTTTTTTACCCTACCTCCCACTATATAGTGGAAAGTACTTATATAGTGGCCAATCCCTTTAAGAAACTGGCATTGGGGAGTGGGGGCGCCCTTTCAGTTTTTGCCTCAGGCAGCAGAAAGGCTAAACTAACATAAGTTACACCTACATGATATAAAAATACAAATAGGAAGCTATTAACAGACTGGTAGAGACGGGTGAGGACCTTATAATCTATAGTAGAGTTCAGGCCCGGTGACTTCATCACGTCAGATGTCATGTCTCTGTCATCTCATGTGTTACACAAACAGTGGAAATTTTAACAGGTGACCTTGTCAAAGCTATCTCTAGCTCAGCATCATGTCCTTTAAAAGACCCCTGCCGAGAACGGTTTACATTACATTCTGCTTCTCTGAAATGGGTCCTATCACTGTCAGCGTATCGGGAGCTAGTACCTTCCTACAGTAAATGGAGAAGAGGACAACATGTTGCAGTAATGTCTGGTCACTGACGTACTGATGACTATTAACCAATGCATCAAACACAAATTGCAGAGCAGCACTCACGGACCTCACCGACCACACCGGAATGCATCGGCCAAGCCAAGACCGCAGATCCTCGGCAGTCCTCAGATCAGCAATCAACAAGAGGCAACGGCAGCATCTCCAGTTCTTTATTAATTGTACTTCAAAGAATGTGTACAAAAAAAGCCAGACAGCAACGTTTCGGCTACATGGTTGATAAAGGCTACCATGTAGCCGAAACGTTGCTGTCTGGCTTTTTGTGTACACATTCTTTGAAGTACGATCAATAAAGAACTGGAGATGCTGCCGTTGCCTCTTGTTGATTATTAACCAATGCAGACAGTATGAATATGAGGAATGATAGCTAAAAAGAAATCATAAAGAAAACCAATAAAAAATTTGAGAGGTGTTTTATCGATTTTCTATTTTTCTAAATGTTTTTATCATATATGGTATTTTAAAATATGTTTATAGATTTTGCAGATCTTCAAACCAATATAAACATTAAACGCAAGAACAGTGAGTGTGCAGACAAGACTAAAGAAGTACGAGTATAGGAAGTAAGCACATCTAAATATGTACAAATATATATATTATATGTATATATAATCTTTATTCCATGAGTAACATATACAAACAAGAGCAAAAGTTAAAATCACTAGAATAACACATATAATGTGTAACACATACACACACATACACATGGGGATGCCATGATAAACACAGGCCCTCAACCAATCCCCCACCCAGCAATAAACCAATATATAACCAAGCTGTCAAAACAAAAGATGAAAATAGAAAAAAGATGTTCAAATAAATACCAATCAATACAATCAATAATAAAGAAATGCTAATATAAGATAAGCTATTAAAGATCATTAAAAACCCTAACATCTTAGAGAAACTATGACCCGAAACAGAAATGTACCAACACCCAGGTGCAACCGGATTGGGAGACTGGTGCAATCGCTCTATGCGTATCGCCAACTAAATTGGCTTTTTCAGGGGTGTGGGCAACCATGGTCATACCACCCTTAAATGCTCTGCATATAGTGTACACATGTTCAAATATGTGCAAGCAAGTGAGTTACCTGCGATGGCGGCAGGAGGGAGGAAGTGAATCTCGAACATATACCGCATCTATAAAATACACCAAGTTATTGTGAAAGCCTAGAGAAAAGTCAGTTCATACATCATCATCATTATCATGTCATTTTTCTATGGGCTTGTCCAATACCCTGGAACATGCGCTGTGATATTCTACAGATGCCTCCTGCCACCAAGTTAGTTGGCGATACACATAGGGCGTACCCTCACCTTGGAGTTGGTATACTTCTATTTTGGGTCACAGTTTCTCTGTACACTTTTTCTACTAAGATATTAGGGTTAACATTGGTTTTTAACAGTGTATCTTATATATATATATATAGTTCAAGAAAAATGGCGGCACTGGTGAAAATAAATGCAAAGAGTAGGGTGCACGTCCCAAGGGGAATAGGCTTCTTACCCCAATGTATAAATCCGGGAAAACGAGCGGCACTCCGATAGATGAAAAAATAAGTGAACCTTTATTCACCCAGGTGGTGCAACGTTTTGGCTCTACTCTTGAGCCTTTTTCAAGCATGCTTGAAAAAGGCTCAAGAGTAGAGCCGAAACGTTGCACCACCTGGGTGAATAAAGGTTCACTTATTTTTTCATCTATCGGAGTGCCGCTCGTTTTTCCGGATTTATTTATATATATATATATAAATTTTTATTTTTTTCGCCCTCTGCTTTGTCACCATGGTTATACAGTATATTGTTTTTTGCTGGGTGGGGTACTAGTGGAGGGTGTGTGTTAATCATGGCATCCCTCTTTGTGTGCTACACAATTTATGTGTTATTTTAGTAATTCTAATATTTGCTTGTTTGTATATGTTGCCTGTAGAATAAAGAGCATATACAGTGCCTTGTTCACCCCCTTGACTTTTTTCGTGTTTTGTTACATTACAGCCTTAAGTTCAATGTTTTGTTAATCTGAATTTTAACCCAACACATCACATCACCCAAAGAACCCCATTCCCACAGTGAAACATGGTGGTGGCAGCATCCTGCTGGGGGGATGTTTTTCAGCAGCCGAGACTGGGAAACTGGTCAGAGTTGAGGGAAAGATGGATGGTGCTAAATACAGGGATATTTTGGAGCAAAACCTGTACCGCTCTGTGCGTGATTTGAGGCTTGTTTGACGATTTGCATCATTTAATTTATAGAACATACCCACAACTTTGAAGATGTTGTTTGTTTTTTTTATTGTGAAGCAAACAACAAATAGGACAAAATAACAGAAAAAATCAATGTGCATAACTTTTCACCCCCCTAAAGTCAGTACTTTGTGGATCCACCTTTTGAGGCAATCCAGCTCCAAGTCGCTTTGGATAAGTCTCTATAAGCTTGACACATCTTACCACTGTGATTTTTGCCCATTCCTCCTTGCAATACTGATTCTGCTCCTTCAAGTTGGATGGTTTGCGCTTGTAAACAGCAATCTTCAAGTCTGACCACAGATTTTCTATTGGATTCAGATCTGGGCTTTGACTAGGCGATTCCAACACATTTATATGTTTACCCTTAAACCACTCAAGTGTCGCTTTAGCAGTGTGTTTGGGGTCATTGTCCTTCTGGAAGGTGAACGTCCGTCCTAGCCTCAAATCTCGCACAGAGTGGTACAGTTTTTGCTCAAGAATATCCCTGTATTTAGCACCATCCATCTTTCCCTCCACTTTGACCAGTTTCCCAGTCCTGGCTGCTGAAAAACATCCCCCCAGCATGATGCTGCCACCACCATGTCTCACTGTGGGGATGGTGTTCTTTGGGTGATGTGATGTATTGGGTTTGCGCCAGACATAGAGTTTTCTTTGATGGCCGAAAAGTTAAATTTTAGTCTCATCAGACCAGAGCACCTTCCTCCATACATTTTGGGAGTCTCCCACATGCCTTTTCGCAAACTTACAACGTGCCTTTTTGTTTTTTGCTGAAAGTAATGGCTTTCTTCTGACCACTCTGCCATAAAGCCCAGCTCTATGGAGCGTCCGTTAATTGTCGTCCTATGTACAGATACTCCAGTCTCTGTAGCTCCCCCAGGGTCACCTTAGGTCTCTGTGCTGCCTCTCTGATTAATGCCCTCCTTACCTGGTCCGTGAGTTTTGGTGGGCGGCCGTCTCTTGGCAGGTTTGCTGTTGTGCCATGTTCTTTCCATTTGGTTATGATAGATTTGATGGTGCTCCTGGGGATCATCAAATATTTAGATTATTTTTTTTAACCTAACCCTCACTTGTACTTCTCAACATTGTCCCTTACTTCTTTGGAGAGTTCCTTGGTCTTCATGGCAATGTTTGGTTAGTGATGCCTCTTGCTTAGGTGTTGCAGCCTCTGGGGCCTTTCAAAAAAGATGTGTATATGTAATGACAGATCATGTGACACTTAGATTGCACACAGGTGGACATCATATCACTAATTATGTGACTTGTGAAGGTAATTGGTTGCACCAGAGCTTTTTATGGGCTTCCTAACAAAGGGGGTGAAGACTATTGAAAGGGGGTGAATTCTATTTCTAAACAATAGTTTTATTTATATATTTTTCTCATTTCACTTCACCAACTTAGACTATTGTGTTCTGATCCATCACATAAAATTCAGATTAACAAAACATTGAACTTAAGGCTGTAATGTAACAAAACACGAAAAAAGCCAAGGGGGTGAACACTTTTGCAAGGCACTGTATGTGGGACAGAGGGGGTAGGTGGCTTCTTGCTGCAAGGATCTTGTTATATTCCAGTCCAGTCTTTTGGACTGGGACATTAAAAGGGTTTTATGAGATTTTTATACTAATGACCTATCCTCAGGAAAGGTCATCAGTATCTGATCGGCGGGGCTCCGACACTTGAGACCCCGCAGATCAGCTGTTTTGAGAAGGCAGTGGCACTCCTGTGAGCACCGCCGCCATCTCGCAGCTTACCAAGCACAGTGCCGTACATTGTATAGGGGCTGTGCTTATTATTGCAGCTGAGCCCAATACACTTGAATGGGGCTGAGCTGCTCCTGGGCCACGTGACCGATGAACATCATGCCGTCACTGGCCTAGGAAAAGCTGTGAGAAGCCGCTGCCTTCTCAAACAGCTGATTGGCGGGGGTCCCGGGTGTCGGACCCCCACCAATCACATACCCAGAGGATAGGTCATCAGTATAAAAATCTCGGAAAACCCCTTTAAGTATCTAAAAAAGAAAAAAAGGCTCCAAGAAGCATAATGTGAACCTGTAGGAAAAGATAAAAAGATTGTTTTCCATTTCCATCTCTATGATATATGAACAGAAGACTTCATATGTCATTTTACAATATGTGTCGTTTTTCAGCTCAGTTCTCCTTGTCTGCAGACTGCTTCGTAAATCAACTTTTGTGTGACTTAGCTCTGCAGAACAATGGTACAATCTTAGTAAAAGCATACACCTTAGAAAATGAAATGGTGGAACATTTGCTGAGCGTGCATGCTTTAATGATCAGTTTCTTTGACAATGCTGTCAGCATTTATGCCGTCGCTCCTATACTCTATGGTGCAGGTTATTTGCTGTCAAATCTTTGCTTAGTAAAAATGAGAACACAGAAGTAGTGAAAAAAATGTTAGGGGTACTCTGCCAAAATCCATCTATGTCAGAGAGATAGGATACAGATAGCGCTGTCTATATGCACTTGGTTTTCATCATTCACTCATTCTCTATAGACTCCATTGGGTCCATCCATGTAGCAAGTATTCCAACCATCTCCTCTTCCTTTGGCCTAACTTTGGGACAGCAATGGGGCACATAGGACCCCTGTGTCTTCAGATTGATGGGAGACCAACTCATTTTTGACTTGACTACCCATTTAAGATGACATACATGGTTCAATATTTTAGCCTAGTTTGAACTGTGTATATCCCGCTATTATACGGCAGTTACTATTTTGAGTACTACCAGTAACACCATTCTACCATTCTTCTTGTACTATAAGGTGGTGCCACTTATAGCGCATTTCTTTTAGTCAGTAGGTCCTTGCGGGATTCTTTGTTTTGTCTTTGATTCTTTTAGGGGCCAAGAGATGAAGTGTCCTGGTCCAACAGACCCCCAATGAAGGATGTAGCAGAGGCCACACAGTACTACCGCTCAAAGCTGCAATGTTTTATGCGTAAATGTGAACAGCGATGTTTTAGCCCAATACTGGATCTTTATCAAGCCTTGAAAAACAATCAGGAATGGGTCAAAACGTTGTGAAGAAAGGATTGCTGCTTTGAACAGGCATGTCTGTATCAATAGGCCTCATGCACACGACCATATTTTTTATCTATGCATTATCCATATTAGTGGATAGTCCACTGACCCATTCATTTCTATGGGGCCATATTGTTTGTGGATCCGTGTGGACATTCCGCAACTTATATAACATGTCCTATTCTGGTCCGTATTGCTGACAAAAACAACTGGCCTGGGATACAAAAGATAATTTTATAATATTGCTAATAAAGCTCATTCGTCCGTAAAAATAAATACATTAAATTTGCTGCAGTAGTTCAGCCTTGGAATATACAAGTTCTCACAGGGGTTTCCTTTCACATCCATAGTCCCAACACTTCCTATTAGCCACAGGTTTATTTGTTTTTTAAATCGTATGAAAGTAAAAAAAATAAAAAAATAAACTTGATCATGGTAAATTTTGAATTGTTGAGGTCAGCTGACTAAAAAGCACCAATATTTATCTCTTGCTCAACGAGAAGGTCAGGAGGAACGTCTGCTAATCCTGAGTGACAGACAATACCACTTCATGGTGTAGATAGAACATCATACGCAGGTCACAAGGCTCACAGCTAGAGACACAAGGGACGAGTTTGGAGCCTCAGGTGTCAAACCTAAGAAGGACTAAGTCTGAACAGTACAGTGGTTAGTAAAGCTCTCACGCCATTTCTACCTGGGGGTTACATCTTCTAAGATCTGATATCTGCGGCACCGTGTTTATTGAACGTGCACAGAATATTTGATCCACCTTTCCAAATGAATGTGAATCCTTCCTTTTAAAAACTTTGGTGAGGCGCTCTCCATTCCCCGGTAATCTTTACCTCGACAATGTTACATGGTGTTCCTGAGGAGTCTGAAGAGCTCAATTTGAGGCTTAAGTCTCAATAACGTAAGGGTATGGCAATTTTGTATATTTACCTTTCTTCTATTCTCTGTTTTGAGAAGCAAATACACAATAGATGAGTGTCAGCCAAAGCCACCGATTTTGCCAGAGTTGGCCAACCATCCAGTTTGTATGGGGGTGTCCTGAATCAAGCTCATCTGCAGATTCTGGTGGAGATAAGGATAGGGCAGTTGGATTTCATTTTTTGGTTCTTTACAGAGAGAAGCCGCCACCAGAGAATTCCAGCCATTTGTTACTTTTAGTTGATGTATGTGTATGAGAGGTTGGGCGGATTAGTGGTATATGCACGTGCATGGATATGACTGTTGGGAGGAATAGAGGTGTATGCAGGTGTATGTATGTGTAAGGCTAGTTTCACGCTAGCGGCAGGGGACACTGGCAGACTGTTCCGGCGGGTGAACGGCCTGTCGGATCCTTCCTGCCGCTAGTTCACGTGTGCCCCCGGACTGCCGCTCCGTCCCCATTGACTATAATGGGGGCGGAGTTCCAGCGGCAGCGCACGGCGAGAGGCAGCCGGACTAAAAGTACTGCATGCAGTACTTTTAGTCCGGCTGCCTCTTGCTGTGCGCTGCCGTGCCGCGGCCGGAACTCCGCCCCCGCCCCCATTATAGTCAATGGGGACGGAGCAGCAGTCCGGGAGCACACGTGAACTAGCGGCAGGACGGATCAGACAGGCTGTTCACCCGCTAGAACAGCCTGCCGGAGTCCCCTGCCGCTAATGTGAAAGTACCTTAAATGGGTATTCTCAACACGCCGTTTAATACTTACCTGCTCCCGGCGCGCTGTCCACTTCCTGGTTTCCGCACTCGGCAGGGGGCGGGCTCCATCTTGATTGATGTCTTCTTCCGGCCGGGCTGCGCGCTGTACTGAACGCGCACGCTGAGACCGCGCATGCGCCCTGGTGACTTCTTCCTGGCAAGTATACTATACTGGCCAGGAAGAAATCACCATAGCGCATGCGCGGTCTCGGCGTGCGCGTTCAGTACAGTGCGCAGCCAGCCGGGAGAAGATAAAAAGTGATCTGCGCCACCGCGATTCCTGAGAAGAGCGGTGGCCGTAACCAGGGGAGACGGAAGACAACAGTCAGGTAAGTATAGGTTTATTTTCTTCTAAGGGGTGGGAATTTGTTAATTAAATATATTTAGAAAAATGATCACTGTTAAATCATTAACAGATTTAACAGTGATCATTAAGATGAGAATACCCCTTTAAGCTGTTTGGCCAGCTTTACACTTGGGCAATGTATGGCATACACACCACTGTATTTCCGGTCCACATCCAATCCACATTTTCTGCGTATTGGATGAAGAGCCATTTCAATAGGGCCACAAAACATGTGGACAGCACTCCGTGTGGGGTCCCATTTGTCCATTCTGTGGCCCAGCAGAAAAATAGAACATGTCCTATTCTTGTCCGTTTTGAAGACAAGAATAGGCATTACTAACAAAGGGTGAGACGTGTTTTGCGGACCCCAAAACTGATACGGTCGTGTAAATGCCACATAAGAGTCCTTTTACATGGGCAGAGTTATACCAGGCAATGATGAGTGCTAGTCAAAAATACACTGTGTGCAGAATTATTAGGCAAATGAGTATTTTGACCACATCAACCTCTTTATGCATGTTGTCTTACTCCAAGCTGTATAGGCTCGAAAGCCTACTACCAATTAAGCATATTAGGTGATGTGCATCTCTGTAATGAGAAGGGGTGTGGTCTAATGACATCAACACCCTATATTAGGTGTGCATAATTATCAGGCAACTTCCTTTCCTTTGGCAAAATGGGTCAAAAGAAGGACTTGACAGGCTCAGAAAAGTCAAAAATAGTGAGATATCTTGCAGAGGGATGCAGCACTCTTAAAATTGCAAAGCTTCTGAAGCGTGATCATCGAACAATCAAGCGTTTCATTCAAAATAGTCAACAGGGTCGCAAGAAGCGTGTGGAAAAACCAAGGCGCAAAATAACTGCCCATGAACTGAGAAAAGTCAAGCGTGCAGCTGCCAAGATGCCACTTGCCACCAGTTTGGCCATATTTCAGAGCTGCAACATCACTGGAGTGCCCAAAAGCACAAGGTGTGCAATACTCAGAGACATGGCCAAGGTAAGAAAGGCTGAAAGATGACCACCACTGAACAAGACACACAAGCTGAAACGTCAAGACTGGGCCAAGAAATATCTCAAGACTGATTTTTCTAAGGTTTTATGGACTGATGAAATGAGAGTGAGTCTTGACGGGCAAGATGGATGGGCCCGTGGCTGGATTGGTAAAGGGCAGAGAGCTCCAGTCCGACTCAGACGCCAGCAAGGTGGAGGTGGAGTACTGGTTTGGGCTGGTATCATCAAAGATGAGCTTGTGGGGCCTTTTCGGGTTGAGGATGGAGTCAAGCTCAACTCCCAGTCCTACTGCCAGTTTCTGGAAGACACCTTCTTCAAGCAGTGGTACAGGAAGAAGTCTGCATCCTTCAAGAAAAACATGATTTTCATGCAGGACAATGCTCCATCACACGCGTCCAAGTACTCCACAGCGTGGCTGGCAAGAAAGGGTATAAAAGAAGAAAATCTAATGACATGGCCTCCTTGTTCACCTGATCTGAACCCCATTGAGAACCTGTGGTCCATCATCAAATGTGAGATTTACAAGGAGGGAAAACAGTACACCTCTCTGAACAGTGTCTGGGAGGCTGTGGTTGCTGCTGCACACAATGTTGATGGTGAACAGATCAAAACACTGACAGAATCCATGGATGGCAGTCTTTTGAGTGTCCTTGCAAAGAAAGGTGGCTATATTGGTCACTGATTTGTTTTTGTTTTGTTTTTGAATGTCAGAAATGTATATTTGTGAATGTTGAGATGTTATATTGGTTTCACTGGTAAAAATAAATAATTTAAATGGGTATATATTTGTTTTTTGTTAAGTTGTCTAATAATTATGCACAGTAATAGTCACCTGCACACACAGATATCCCCCTAAAATAGCTAAAACTAAAAACAAACTAAAAACTACTTCCAAAAATATTCAGCTTTGATATTAATGAGTTTTTTGGGTTCATTGAGAACATGGTTGTTGTTCAATAATAAAATTAATCCTCAAAAATACAACTTGCCTAATAATTCTGCACTCCCTGTATAATGATGGCCTTAGCAAGGGGCTGCATGGACGTTCAGATTGTTTGTGTGGCTGTTCAGGTCATAAGAAAGCTGCACCAGTTTTTGGCATAAAAAAAGTCGCGAGACCCTTTTTTTATGCCTTTTTTGCAACTTTTTAAACGACTGTGCGACAATATTATATTGCACAGGCGATTTTATGCTGTCCTCACCACTTGGGAGTGGCAGGGACATGGTGGGGGCCGGGGCAGGCTATTGGCACTGGCAAGACTGGCATGATTGGAAAAATAGGAGCTGACAACCCTAATGGATGGAACCGGTGCTCAGTGAAAAAAAGAAAACACTCGCCTGTCCTCAGCCCTGCCGTTCCCATGCCGCTGCCCAGTTCCTGGCTGCTTTCAGTCTCTGCCGGAGTAGCTTGGTTCCATGACAGGTGCAGCCAGTGGTCACATCTGCTTGAATGGCACGTCACTAGCTGTAAAGTGTTGTTCAAGCACACCTGAACACTGAGGCCAGTGATTGGCCACAACAGTGTCGGGGCGCAGGCACTTCCTGTCCAGCGGGGAATGTAAGTGTCTGGGTATGGGGCAGTAGAGTGAAAATGCAGGGCTGTGGACAGGAGAGTGTTTGCATTTTTTCTTTAATTGGGCATCGATTTGGTCCATTCAGGTTGCCAGTTCTAAAGCTGGACAACCCCTTTAAGAAGAGCCAGGTCAAAGAAAGGCATCACAGATTTGCGATGGTTCTTTATTTTTCCTTTAGAGGTCTTAAGGCATTGTACAGTATAATGTTTAGCAGTTTGAGATTTCCTTTTCCCTACATAACGTGTCTTCGGGTTAACAATCGGCTTATTGCAAAATACTGATGTCAGACAGAGTGATAAAATCCTGTGATATATTTAGGACGTGTTATAAAATTGCTATCCACTTAATTTATGGCAATGTTTTATCAGTGCTTTCATCACATTTTCTCCTCTCATTAAAACATTGCTGGTTATTACTAACCTGTGATCCATGACATTTTTTGACGTGCAAGCTGATGTGCAGTAATTACTCAGGCCTCGCTTAATGCGCATAAAAACAAGCAGCGCCCGAGGCGGCCGTGTAGTCATGGGTAATTCTGGATCCTACAGAAAAAAAATATATATTCTGTCATTTCAGTGCGCACCTTGAAACATGAAAATCGTTGGTGATTATTAAATCAGTGTGAAGAGTCAGCCGAGGCCCCAGATCCTAAAGTGACATTTATGGGCCGTAGGCAATTATGGACACTGTACTTAAAAGGTTATCCCATGACTAATGTAAAAAGGGAATGTGTCATCAGAAAATCATCTATTGTTTAAATCACATTTTAATTTTCCATTTAAGTATCTATAGTTAAACAAAAACTATAAATTCCTGCAGTTTTTGCACTGGCCACTAAAGCCTGTATTACACTGGCAGATTTTCTGTAAGATGATCGCTAACGAGCGTTCGTAGTAATGCCCGCTAGCGCTCATCTGGCAGTCTAAGGGCGCATGCACACGACCGTATGCATCTTGCGGTCCATAAAACAGGGATCCACAAAAAAAATGGATGACGTCCGTGTGACATCCGTATTGCATCCGTTTTTAAAAAAAATTGCGGACCCATTAAAGTAAATGGTTCTGCAGAGGATCCACAAAAAAAAAACGGAATAGACACTGATAAAAAAAATACGTTTGTGTGCATAAGCCCTAATACTGCTGCCAATTACCCGATTAACGAGCAAACACTCGTTCATCGGGCAATGATGATCTTTCAGCATGCTGAAAGATCGCCATTTGCCGGCAGCAGATAGTACTGTCTAATCGCGATCTGCTGCCGGCATATAACTAGACAGCATGGGGACAAGCAATGGCATTAGTGATCCCTCCTCTCCATACTGTGGAGGAGATCGCTGCATATAATAGCATCGGTCTCCTCTGCTAGCGACCAGGTCGACTGCCGGGAAGGAACGCTTCCCTCCCAACAATCACCTGGAGAATCGGCAGGTGTAATACAGCTTTTAGCCTAATAATTGGGGACCACTTTTTGGTCTGTACAGATCACTTTACTGCAGTTATATATTCTAAACCTGCCTTTAATGATAAGGAGATATCACCTCTGTTTATAGATAAGACAGGATCCACCATTCACAATAGATGATTGTCAGAGCTTATCTATTCCTTCCTTGTACAGTGACCTCTGCACAGGTCACACAGCATGGCTAGAAAACTCTCCCATAGAAGTCAATGAGGTCCTCTCCAGACCATGCGGCTGCTGTAAAGCAATTTTTTTAATGCTTTCTAAATGCTGTTAAAAACAGCTCAGGCAAGATGGCCGCCCCCATAATCATGTTCAGGAAACAAAATCAGATTAGAAAAAAAAAAATGTTGCTATCTGGTTTTACTGGCAGATAAAATCTTTGGTAACACATTTCCTTTAAAGGGGTTGTCCGGGTTCAGAGCTTAACCCGGACATACTTCCATTTTCACCCCGGCAGCCCCCCTGACTTGATCATCGGAGCAGTTCTTCTCTCTCCAGGGTAAAGGCATTTTTAGGAGATCCGGTGACGTACTGGGGCTCTCCATGGGGCTGCCAGGAAGTCCGGTGAGTCACCGGCACTGATGGGCGGGTTTTAGCGCTGCCCTAGCCAGTAAAACGGCTAGGGCAGTGCTAAAGCATGCCCATCAGAGCCAGTGACATCACCGAACACACTGCCGGGCAGAAGCTTCTGCCCGGCATTGTGTTATGATAAACAAAAGAGCCTGTGCCCTGGGCGATCTAGCCCAGGGCAAGGGACTGCATCGGAGCATGAGATGCTCCGATGCTAGCCTCAGAGGGGCTGCCTGGGTGAAAATAAGGGTATGTCAGCTCTGAACCAGGACAACCCCTTTAAGTGTGCAGTTCAGGGAGAGTGTCTTTTGTCAGGGGCGTGTTGTTTGTGTTGCAGCTGGTGGCAGTTGAGGGATGGAACTGAGCATGTGCGTCCACTTCAGAGAGGAGGACAGAGAAACTAAAAAAGTGCAAGCATCAAGTGGCACTATTCAGATAGATTTCATTGGATATCTCAGTGGCTATACTATATTTTTAATTACATGTATTTAATGGGCCGTACCCCAAGAACTCCAAAGGCGTCTTGCTCTGGGTACCAGTGGTGGTCTGACATCATTGGGGGTGATTTATCATCTCTCTGCACCTGATTTCTGGTGCAAAAAATTAGCAAATCTTGTATTTGTGACTTTTTAGACGCCATTGCAAAACAATATTGCTGCAAGTGCCGTTTTTACACCACCCTCGCCACTTTTCCAAAAGGGGGTGGGACGCGGAGTGGGCTTGGCCAGCAAACATGACAAATGTATATTAATTTTCACCAGTTTTCTGGAGCAAATGAAGGCAGAAATCTGTAATCTGTCCCTGATATCTGTTTATGTGCACGAGCTACCGGAGGATGCGCCTAATACATGATGAGGTGCTCACCTCAATAAGTTACATCTTCTGGCAGCGGCCAGTCTTGATAAATCTCCCCCCTAGACTTCTATGGATTACATTGCAGTCTTGCTGTTCTTGCTCTCTGTAGACATGAAATCTGCTTCTCTTCTTTCCTAGGAGGTTTCCTTTTTTTCTGTATATATTTGCTGTGTCATGAAATACCACACTTTTGACTGTTTCTTTAGCTACATTTGGCAAGGAAATTCCATATACAGTGATAAAGAATGATTCCGGCTGTTTGCATGTTGTCTTTGATGTCATGTATGGTACCACCTACTATGCCTATGTTGTAGGAACAGGGGTCACAGCTGCAGAAGGGCCCAACCAGAACAAGCTCTGACCTTCCTTTCCTACTGCACACAACATCGCTCAATGGATGTATACTTTAGAACATATCATGTTTAGGGTCCATTCACACGTCCGTTGTTTCTTTCCTGATCTGTTCCGTTTTTTGCTGAACAGATCTGGACCAGATCTGGACCCATTCATTTTCAATGGGTCCTGAAAAAAATCAGACATTGAGCTGTCCGTTTTTTTCCAGGACCCATTGAAAATGAATGGGTCCAGATCTGGTCCAGATCTGTTCAGCAAAAAACGGAACAGATCAGGAAAGAAAAAACGGACGTGTGAATAAGGCCTAAGAGGAACTTTTAAAGGAACCCTTCCCTTTTGAGCAACATTTCCCAACGTTAAAGTGAAAATCCTTCTTGGAATCTGTACGTTTCAATCCCGGATGTGTTTTTTTTTATTTCATTTTCGTTTTAGTTTTAACTATAGTTATAACTTTTTTATTGTTCTGTTCACATAGCCATATGAGGGCTTGATTTCTGCAGGAGAAGTTGTACTTTCCAACGCCACCATTTAATATAGCATATGATGTAGTGGGAAGTGGTAAAAAAAATTCCAAATGGGGTGAAGTTGCAAAGAAAAAGCAATTCCACCAGTTTTACAGGTTTTTTATTTACGACGTTCGATAAAACCGAGTGGTTACTTTTATTATACAGGTCAGTACGAATTTGGCGATACCTTTTATATGTATAGTTTTTCTTGCGTCTTGATAGTGATAAAAAAATTAAAAAGTGGGAAAATAAATCAGTTTTATTTTTTGTCGCCATATTTTGACCCCTATAACTTTTTAGTAATTATGTGTACGAATCTGTATGGGGGCTCGTTTTTTGCCTGGCGAGCTGCACTTTTCATTGATACCATTCTGGGGTGTGTATGACTTTTTGATCACTTTTTATAAAATTTGTTTGTAGAAAATGAAGCGTCCAAAAACGGCGAATCGGCCATTTGGATGCTTTTTTCTGTTTTGCTGTTTGCCGTATGGGGAATATATTTTAATATTTTGATACTATGGGCGTTGTCGCACATCGCGACACCCATGATTTGTATTTTTTTAGTTCTTTTATTTTGGAAAAAGGGGGGTGATTTGAATTTTGATGTTTTATTGTTTTCTTTATAAACTTTTTTTTTTTTACACTTTTTTTTATAGTTCCCATAGTGAACTATAACATGCAATCATCTGATTGCTATTATCATAGACTCCAATGCACTAGCATTGGAATCTATGATGATTTTACTATTTTAATATGGAGCAAGGGCTCCATAGGAAATACTATGCAGCAGCCTCCTGTCATTCACAAAGACAGGGGCTGCTGCACACACGCTCCAGCACC
The DNA here is from genome assembly GCF_905171765.1 of Bufo bufo. Classification (NCBI taxonomy): domain Eukaryota; kingdom Metazoa; phylum Chordata; class Amphibia; order Anura; family Bufonidae; genus Bufo; species Bufo bufo. Next base: position 175,177,144 of record NC_053397.1, read on the forward strand.
TCCGATCGCCGCATGGGAGAGCCGGAGCATCACTGGAAGCGCGCTCTTCCGGTGTTTTACACGCTCAGATGCCGTGGTCAGGATTTACCACGGCATCTGAGGGGTTAAATGTCCGCAATCAGCATTACTGCCGCTTGCGGACATGAGCCGCGGGTGTCTGCTACAAGAAGCAGGCGGCCACCTGAAGCACTCAGGAGCAGGCGCCATCTTTAGAGACCCTGCCAGCGCCATACATGTATGGCGCTGGGCGTTAAAGGGTTAATTAGGGCTCCTAGGGTGTGCCACCTAAGGAAAGAATCATACTTGCCTGTTCCCTGCCACTCTGGCTCAATCCACTAGCTCTGTTTGGCGATCTTCTGCTGGCCATATTGTCTACTTTCGTCCGAGTAATGGATGTGGTCATATACGCTGCTGCATCCAGTAACTGGCCTCAGTGTTGACTAGAGATTAAGTTATTTTCCTGCGAGGGGCTGTCCCATCTGTTTAAGAAGCTCCCCCTGCTGCTTGATTGACAGGGCCAAACATCTGACCCGGCCCTGAAAATTTTGCACCTTCTGGAGCAGCAGCTGTTCAAGCATCAGGGAGAGCTTCTACACCAGTGGGGACAGCCCCTCATAGCTGAAGAACTCTGTTGAGTGAAGAACTCTAGTGTTGATGTGTCCCAAACTGACCTTCTGCTGACAGTCACACAATTTTGGTCATCCACGCCTCCTGAAAAGCAACCCTAGGTGGTAAAACGTGCACAAATTGCGTGAATGTTGACGTAAGATTTGTGGACTGCACCTTAGATCACAAGACATCAAATGTGTTCATCCATGTTCTATGTTAATTATAATCTCCGGAGACTACAGAAATTTTTTACCAATGAGATGTATGTGGCACAAATGGTCATTAAATGAAATTAGTCATATTGAAAATGCAGTCCAACCTGCCAGGTGCATGTTATAGAACAGGAAGAGCTGAGCAGATTGATATATAGTTTTGTGGGAAAGGATTCAGAATAACCTGTATTTTATGCGTGTAAATCTCTACTCTTGCTTAGGAGTCCAGTGGGTAGTCTCAATCAATGAGATAGCTGTCCACCACTTATTAGGACGCCCACTGGACTCATAGGCATTGAAAGCACAGAGGTTTAAATGAGTAAATTACAAGTAAGGTCTCTTTCACACGGGCGTCACGTTTTGGCTCAGGGTGCGCCCCGGGTGCATTGCGGCAAACCTGCGCGAGTAGGTATGCAATTTCAGTCAGTTTTGACTGCGATTGCGTTCCGTTGTTCAGTTTTTATCGCGCGGGTGCAATGCGTTTTGCACGCGCGTGATAAAAAACTGAATGTGGTACCCAGACCCGAACTTCTTCACTGAAGTTCAGGTTTGGGTTCAAGGTTGTGTAGATGTAATTATTTTCCCTTATAACATGGTTATAAGGGAAAATAATAGCATTCTTACAACAAAATGCTTAGTAAAATAGGGCTGGAGGGGTAAAAAAAATAAAATAATAATTTAGCTCACCTTAATCCACTTGTTCTCGCAGCTCGGCTTCTCTTCTGTCTTCATTTGTGAGGAAAAGGACCTGTGGTGACGTCACTGCGCTTATCACATGGTCCGTCACATGACCCATCAACATGGTGATGGACCATGTGATGAACGCAGTGACGTCACCACAATTGTGGACAAGAATAGGCAGTTCTATGGGGGTGCCGGACGGGTGTATTGCGGATCCGCAATACACTACGGACGTGTGAATGGAATTATCTTATAATATTAGCTTTCATTAATGTCCCCTGTCCCTTTCCACTGCTCCCTTAAAAGAACATTGCTGTGGCTCATCTGTCTCCGGCTAGAAAGACAGAGGGGCCGTCCTTCACACGGCATGCCTGTATTAGGCTTCAGAGTGAGGAGGCGTGTCTGTCAGTAATTTGATCTGATTGGCTGGCAGGAAGCTGCTGGCTACAGCAAGTTTGTATGTGACCTGAGGAAATGCAGTTTTGGCCTCAGAGAACTGGCAGAGGAGCCATCTTGAGAAGATCCTCATAATGTAGGATTCAAAACAGCCGTAACTAAGGGGAAAACTCAAGGAAAACTGTGGTAAGTGAAGAAACTAAAGATTGCTTTATGCATAATGCTGCTGCAGCAGTAACATATGCTAAAAAAAAAATAAAAAATTTATGAAAATATGACTGTTATCCTTTAACAAACATCATGCAGCTTTTGATAAATTTGGCACACCTTCCACCAACTCATAGCCAAAGCCAAACTGACTTCAAAAAATCCCATCATGATACATTACCCCTCTATATCAATCTCCTCAGCTCCTTATGCTCTATGTCCGGGATCAGCAACCTTCGGCACTCCAGCTGCTGTCAAACTACAACTCCCAGCATGCACACTTACTCGGCAGTTCTTGCATCTCCCACAGAAGTGAAAGGAGGATTCTGGGAGTTGTAGTTTCAGAACAGCTGGAGTGCCAGAGGTTGCTGATCCCTGCTTTATGTCATGCTGCCTATGGACTGGAATGTATGTGGCCATTTATGGCACCTTCACATATAGTTTTGACCCTGGCTCTTTTTGGCCAAAAAGAGCCTGACTTGATAAGCATTTTTGCGACATTTTTGACTCCTGCCGTGTTTTTATTAAAATATATTAACCCCTTCTGACCTCCGCCGTACAGGCAGAAGTCGGGTCTTTAAACATGGTGTCCCATCAGAAGCTGTACGCGCAATGCAATGTCTGTTATCGGTGATGCAGCCGATCATGGATATTTAGCCTCTCAGATGCCGTGGTCATTTGCGACCATGGCATCTGAGAGGGCTTTCCCCGGGTGTGCAGCTCTCCTCTGTGCTGAGAACAGGGGAGGCGTTTGCTTGCTTGGGCCTTCTAAATGCTCCAAGGCCTATGGAGCCATTGACACAAAAACCTCACCTCAAGGATGAGAAAAACGTCACAACAAAAATATTTGTTCTGTGTTTTATATTTCCTATAGACTTCCATGCGAATGTGAAAAAAATGGAAGCAACAAAAAACACCATAAAACACACAAAAAAACACCCTTAGGGTATGTTCACGTGAAAAATTTTTAATATTCACCTACAAAAATAAGTTTTTTTGGTGTGTTTTTTTGGGCAGTTCTGTATGTACTTTTTCAACACAGCTTTTTCCACACGTAGTGGAGCTTTTTTGTGACGCTTCCCATTGATTTCAATAGGAGATTCAATGTGGATTATGCCCCAAGATAGGGCATGCTGCATCTTATTTCCACGTGCCGCATTTCCTCCTCAAAATCAGCTCCAAAAAAAGAAAAACACCTCAAAACAGCCTCCTGTTCATTTCAATGGGAAGCAGCATTTGCTGCAGGATGCCCTCTCTCGTGATGGAATCTACCATTGAAATGAATGGAAAGCGTAAGAAAACTGCTCCATACAAGTGTGCGCGTTTTTTGGAGCAGATCCGCACCAAACACCACGAGCAGAAAATGCCGTTTTGCACTGAAGTCACGGGTTAAAAACGTTCGGAAAAAAACCCGCACGGATTCTGTGCTGAATTTTGTAGGCGGATTTTCCAAAATCTGTCCTGTGAACATACCCTTAAGGGGTTAAAGAGCCATCATGTCTGAGAGAATTGAGCTGACGAGGAGCACAGGTCTGCATCTGCACAGCCGGCTTGACTCTATGGGTGAGGCAGGGGTTAATCTCCTGTGTCGCTAAACCAGTTTGAAGGAAGTGGAGCCTGAGTCAGCCGCACTTATCGAAATCTCTGAACTCACAGGATCCTACACCTCTGTAATGCTGCACTGTCCGTAATCCTGTGCCGTCGGCGCGACGTGTCCTCTACCTGCATAGGTAATGAGATTTCTCTAATTTACTAAGCACAATGGGAGGGTGGACCTATGGGGACGTCCTGTAAGTGTCACTTCTAATCTGTGTCTACGATGGAGACTTTATCCCCACGACACAAATATGGTTGCATCCTATACATTGTCGGCGAGGGATTCCTCCACTACAGATTCTTACGTATCATTTCTTTCCGGGATGAAATTTTGGTGTCGATCTATTCGATTTTGAGACGCTCGGAGCAGTTTAATTCCATTAAGTAATCATCCTCGTGAAGGAAAGACCCGTTTAATTCCATTAAGTTACGTGCTGCATCATCTGTTATGTACAGTTCAGCTCCAATCTCTTAAGCCTCCGACTATGTCTTGCAAGGAGGAGAAGGCCTTTGACCTTGCCGTGAGGTTGCCTAACATCTGCAGCCACCCTACAGATTGGGAATTACCTTGCCGTAGTGGACGAGCGGTGGAGCAGGAGAAAGCTCTACGGTCCAGCCCCATCTGTACAATGTGCTCAGCAGTACCGTATGGTCTGTCTTGCACGTTGCTTCGACAATGAGGGACTGACCTAGCTGCATCCTCCTAGGCAAGCACAAAGCGTCGTCCCTTCCCGTGTCATTACGGTGCATCCACTGCAACGCTCCACCTGAACGGCAGATCCTCTCGCTTCTTCGCCGCCTGACTTTTGCAAGGATGGGGTTAGAGGTAGGTGACTGATGCAGTGCAGGACGCTGTGCCGCAGGAGACACAATGATTTAGCAGGGCAGTTTAGCAGCAGTGAGCGTCTGCAATGTCTGCTGTTTTGCATGTCGTGGAGGAGACTCCTCTGTACGAATGCGGAGTGTTGTTCCTCATCCATTAACCCTTGTCTGACTGATTGAGACCAGTAGGAATCTGCCCTATCCAAGAAATGCGTTCGGTGGACTTGGGTAAAAAAATAGCCTTCTTCCGTGTCTTGATCTATGGAGACCTTGTGTATCGGGCCTATGGCTTTATCACGGAATTGTACATCCGGAATCTTTATTGCAGGGTTGATACAGGTTTATGACACTAGTGCTGTTCATAAGGGATGGTTATTACGCTGTAACTGTTGTCATTGTGTTTGTGATAGCTTTTCCTTTTATTATTACCATTCAGTTATATTTCCATAGAAAAGATGTTTTATGTTCAGTATTGTTGGAGTTTATATCCGGTATTTGCAGAAAGATACGTCTCTGAACAGTAGTCCTTATTGTAACCTTGTCTATCGCATTCCGTAGAGAATGACCCTTGTGCTCCTACAACTTACTCATCCATGCATTGCGCCGTTTTCCTCTCAATAATACCGATATATAATAGTGCACTGTCTATATCGCGTCATTATGCTAATGGTGACAAACTGAGCCCTATGTCATAAGCAGTGCACAAGTTTTTTTTTAAATAATGTCACAGATGCCACCATTTTCGGGGGAAGTGCGACAGATACAAATGGGTCATAGACGCATCACTATTCGCCTTTCCTAAGCTTCTATAAGCCACCAGGACAACAACCGTTTACTGCTGAGATCAGCAACCTAACTGCTCTGGAACTACAACTCCCAGAATCCTCCTTTCACTTCTGTGGTAGTTACAAGAGCACCTGTGGGTGGATCAGATTCAATGAAGGCCTTGGGCAAAAATTAGCTGTGGGCCCCAAACCTGAATACAGCCTTATGCCGAGTTCACACGAACGTGTGTGACCCGTGCCTGTGCTGCCGCCCGCAAATAGCAAATGCACGATCGCCGGCTGTAGGTCTGCCGCATCGAATCGCGGACCCATTCACTTTAATGGGTCCGCGATCCGGCCGTTCCGCTAAAAGATAGGACTTGTTCTATCTTTTAGCGGAACGGAAGTACGGGACGTAACCCCACGTAGGCACTCCGTAGTGCTTCCGAGGGGTCCCGTCCTGTGCGGCCGTTCCGGGATTCCGGATTTGCGGACCCATTGAAGTGAATGGGTCCGCATCCGTTATGCGGAATTCACACCGAACTGTGGCCGTTTATCGCGGCCCGCGATTTGCATGCCGCAATACGGCCACAGATCACACACGTTCGTGTGAACTTAGCCTTAGGCTACATGCACACGACCGTGCTGTTTTTTGCAGTTGCAAACCACGGATCCGCAAAAAACGGAAGCCGCCCGTGTGCCTTCCGCAATTTGCAGAACAGGCGGCCCATTGTAGACATGCCTATTCTTGTCCGCAAAACGGACAAGAATAGGACATGCTATATTATTTTTGCGAGCCACGGAACGGTGCAACGGATGCGGACAGCACACGGAGTGCTGTCCGCATCTTTTGCGGCCCCATTGAAGTGAATGGGTCCGCATCTTTTGCGGCCCCATTGAAGTGAATGGGTCAGCATCTGAGCCGCAAAAACGGCGGCTCGGATGCAGACCAAAACAACGGTCGTGTGCATGTGGCCTTATTGACACACAAGTGAATCACGGACGAGTACAATGTATGTATGCAAACATCCGTGATTTACCACAGTCTGGGGTTACACCATGGGAGCACGCCCTATTTTTGGGACTGTGAAAAACTACAGACACAACAGGGATGGGATCCGTGTTTCATGGATCGTTGCTAGAAGATGCTCTTGAAATTAAGTTTCAGCTGAGCAGTGTCTGTGGAATACAGATGTCCGAGCAAAAAACGGACACACATCTTGTCACTGATGTCATCAAGGACACGGACATGTGCATGAGGCCTAACAATGTAAAATAATGTATGCATTCACCTAGGAATTATAAAGTTATCATTTGGCAAAAAGTACAAAAAAAAAGGTATTCTAATAAACTAACCTAACTTCTACCGCTAGATTGTACACTTCGGTGTCCTCTGCTCCACCTTCTGCTACCTGGCATCTCTTATGCACAATATTTAGGCTAGTATTGCTAGCGACCGAGAGCTTCGGTAGGGTATTCCAGCGCGCAGCAGTTTTAGTCCGGCCGATTCTCCGCATATCTGCTGGGTTGCACTGGATCTCTGCCAGTTGCCATTATAGTTAATAGGGCCGGCGAGCATTCAGGCAGCCTCCGGCAATGCCAGATCCAGAGAGCTCCAGCAGGCTGTTCCGGCAGGGAGCTCTCAAACACTAGTGGGAAACTAGCCTAAAACTTTGTAAAATATTGTGAGGTATTCTTAACAATTTATCAGGTCTTGTCGGAACAGTGCTGGAGAGAATGAGAAGGAGGCGTTAGGTTGTGGAAGCCCTAGAGCAGTTGCCCTTTTGCTTCCCTATACTCCAGTCCCGCCAGCAGCCCTGATTTGATATTGCAGTGTAAAACTGCATCTTGTATCAGCCGTAACCTCAGTTGCAAAAAATGCCACAAAATAACACAGAAGTGCTGGAAATGCCACTTTAAAAATAATGGGACACATTTGTTAACCCCTGTACATTAGAAAACTGGCATTAAAAAGTCACAAAGGTTGCCCTATCGAGGCTCTGAAAGTATTGATTTCTGAAAACAGTGATTTGAGTCGTGTTCCGCTCAGCTCAGGCGTGGGTTTGATCCGTTCTGCCTTATCAGAAAGCAATTTGGATGTCTGCTCTTAACAAAAGCATTTCTGTGGAAGTACAACTTGACAAGATCAAAAGAGATTTCATGGGGAGTCAGAGGAAGACTTTTGATACTAATAAGACTGGAAAGCTTGAAAGAATTTTGGAGACTCCATTATTCCGTTGAAAGTCAATGAAATTAAAAGGGTCGTCCCACAATCAACATTTCTCACCAATCCACGGGATAGGTAGTAAATACCAATTACTAGAACCACCCATTTATCCTCAACAATGTATATTTACTATGCAATACACATCAGTAATCTGAAGCTGACCCTTGGATTTCTGCCATGGTTAGGGTACGGCCACATGGTCAGGTTTCCTGATGCAGTTTTGGAAGCCAAAAGCAGGGGTGGACCATAAAAGGAGAGAAAATATAAAGAACAGATAGGACTTCTCTTTTTTTAATTCACTACTGGCTTTGGCTTCCAAAACTGCATCAGTAAACCTGACCATGTGACTATACCCTTATGCCATTTGCATACCACAGAGTCGCCTATGGGTTTAGCCCCATCCTGTGGGGCTAATCCACATGTGGACATCCAGCGTGTCTTCTGTGCGGAAACCGCACTAAGACTGTGTTCACATCTGAGCTAATCATTTCTGTTGTTCTGGGACAATGAAAAAACTGAAGTGCCGTATCTGGCAGATAACTGAAACGAAAGGAGCAGAACGTACCCCGTTGACTATAATGGGGTCAATTTGGTTTTCATTTGGGTGTCTGCTTTTTGAGCAGGAGAGAGGCCTGCATACTGGGATTTTTTGTCTTCACTTCTTGGCAGATGTGATGCGTGAAAATCACCGCTCATCTGCACAGCCCCATTGAAGTGAAAGGGTCCGGATTCAGTGCGGGTGCAATGCGTTCACCTCACACATTGCACCCGCACAAAAAACTTGCCCTTGTGAAAGGGGCCCTAGGCTTCTTTCCCATGTGCGGCTGTGCTCTCCGTCAGGCTGTTCTGGCATAGAATGCCAGGAATCGGCAAGACAAAAACTGTTGCGTGCAGCTGTGTTTGTCCGGCCAAATCCTGGCATATTCTGGTAGTAGCTGGATCGATAGTGGACCCCATTCTACTCAGTGGGGTCGGCGGGCATCCTGGTAACATCCTCAATGCTGTATCTGGAGAATTGCGAAAGGCTGTTCTCTGCCAGAACAGCCTGCCGAAGAGTTGTGCCACAAATGTGAAACTAGCCTTAGGCCTCATGCACACGACCGTTGTTGTGGTCCACATCTGAGCCGCTTTTTTTTTTGCGGCTTGGGTGCGGACCCATTCACTTCAATGGGGCCACAAAAGATGCGGACAGCACTCCGTGTGCTGTCTGCATCCGTTGCCCCGCAAAAAAAATATAGCATGTCCTATTCTTGTCCGTTTTGCGGACAAGAATAGGCATTTCTGTAATGGGCCGCCTGTTCCGCAAATAATGGAACGGTCGTGTGCATGAGGCCTTAGGCAGTGTTTGCGCCGAACATGTGCCAAAATCCAAGACGGTGTGTGAACATATCCTTAAGGATTGTTTACACACCATATGTTTATGGTAATGAATTCTAGCATGGCAAAAAATAAACCTTTAACATAGAAGAGAGCTTGTCCTCTACATTTGTAAATTAGGGAAACAATGGATAAAGTAATCAAAGAATGATGTATTTCGATTGATGTAACCCTCTGTGAAGTGGAGTCCGCGCTCAACCAGATGTTCATTCAAACATTAGTGTTTTACATAATCATAGAAGGCGGTATTACCCTGCAGGCCTAGGCGTTGGGTTTCTCAGCTTATTCTGGGCAAATATTTGACATACCAATCACCAGCTATATTAGGTAAGTTATTTTTCTTTATACCCTATAGGAGGTAAGGTTCATACATCTTAGCACCAACATTGCACCAACAAAAATGCTCTAACTACAACAGATTCAAGTGATGAAAGAAAAGGGTCCCCTCAAACCTCCTCCTGGATCCTGCACCTGTATCTCAGCTCATTGAATATTAGTGTTTTTAGGCAGTGCAGACAGTGAATAATTCATAATACGGGCTCATTGGGAAGCTTCTTTGAAGTTTCCTTTCTTGCTAATGTAAAAAAGAACCTTTATTTTCGTACCTTTTGATTTCCCTCCCGCAGACTGACAACATCGAGGAGGATCCAACCCTTGATGTTCCTCTGATATCTTTATCATTTTTTTCCTGTTTTCTAAAACCTTACATTCTGTTTTATTGTGTGACCTTGATTGACTTAGTAAAAAGAGACAATATTTGCTTTCCTAAGGAGTTTTTCTAGACTCCTTCCATGAGAGCGGCACTTGACATTTGTAGACTGCAACATGACTCTATTTAGCTTATAAATGGATTAAAGTAAATATGGAGAATTGTTACGGATTCTTCGTGTACAGTATTTTTTGCCTTTAAGGCCATGTTCACATCACCACTTGTTATTTCCGCTGTTTTTTCACGCCATTATTGGAGCAGAACAACGAGAATGATGGAAGAACTTTTTTTCAGCTCTTTTTAGAGGAATCTGTGATGAAGGCCCCGAAAAGAGCCTCCAACGCAGATGTGAACATGCCCTTACATGTCTGTGGAGAACCATTAGGCCACATTGAAACTGGATTATAGTTTATACATACGTATACTGCCAAGGACCATATTGGATGGGTCTATGGGATACTGTCAAAGGGCTCCATTGCATGGGTGTTTGTTGCAGATGTACTAGTTAAGGGCACCACAGCACCCAATGATCAGTCTATTGTAGTATCTATGGACTAGTGCAAATATCACCAGCTTAGGTTGACCCATCCAAGGGCAACATAACCTGGTGGAAGAGATCCTAGTTGACATGCTGGATCATTTTCTTGTTTTGACTCAGTAATTTTTTTGTCACTATTGAGCTTACTCCAGTGTGAGCCAAGTGCCAGAGTCCCGATATTCATGAGCTCCCGGTTATACACTGTAGAGGAAGGTAGCTGGTAGTCAGCTTGCCGCAGCTCGTGGACTCCAACGCTTGGCTTGTGCTGAAGCTCTGACCAGGGATTTTCCGGCATGGTCAAACATGTGTACTACTACTCCATTCACACAGGGGACTCACGGACCCCTGTTCTCATGATTGTGGGGTCCCAGCAGTCCAGTAACCATACATTTATCATCTTTAGGCCTCATGCACACAACAGTATTTTTTCACGGTCCGCAAAACGGGGTTCCGTTGTTCCCTGATCCGTTTCCGTTTTTGTTTCCGTGTGTGTCTTCCTTGATTTTTGGAGGATCACCAGACAAGAAAAGTGAAAAAAAAATCCAAGTCCAGTTTGCCTTGAAAATGATAGGAAAAAAACGGACACGGATCACTGACGCGGATGACAATCTTGTGTGCCTCCGTGTTTTTTCACGGTCCCATTAACTTGAATGGGTCCGCGAACCGTTGTCTGTGAAAAAAATAGGACAGGTCATATTTTTTTGACGGACTGGAAACACGGATCACGGACGCGGATGACAAACAGTGCATTTTCTGAGTTTTCAACGGACCCATTGAAAGTCAATGGGTCCGCAGAAAATCTCGAAAAACGGAACAACGGACACGGAACCCAACAACGGTCGTGTGCATGAGGCCTTAATGTAATGGATAGGCGATAATGCTTTTGTTTTGTTCCATTCTATCAGGTTTTCCACATTTTTGACTGCAAGAGAGTGGTAGAGCATCTGACGTACCCTAATAGAAGTCAATTGTATCAATTAAGAGTTGTTAGAATCCATTTGAAAAAATAGGGTTATCCCATATGACAACTTATCCCCTGTCCTGTGTCTGATTGGCAAGCGTCTGACTCTGACCACTGGGGTCCCCACTGATCATGAGAACAGGGGCCCATGCTCCAATAGAGCGGCATACTCATGCATCTCCACTGCTCCATTCAACTCTATGGGACTGCGAGAGATAGCTGAGTGCAAGCTTTGGGCTATCTCCGGCAACCCTATAGAGCTGAATGAAGCAGTAGCACCTATGCTTGACCACTGCTACAATCAGACGGTGGAGCACTGGTCCCCGCTGTCATGATCATCGGGCGCCCCGGTGGTCAGACCGGGACAGGGGATAAGTTGACTTAGGCCTCATGCACACGACCGTTGTTGTGTTCCGTTCCGCAAAATGGAGTTCCGTTGTTCCGTGATCCGTTTCCGTTTTTGTTTCAGCGTGTCTTCCTTTATTTTTGGAGGATCACCAGACATGAAGGAAAGTAAAAAAAAGTCTAAGTCAAGTTTGCCATGCAAATGATAGAAAAAAAACGGACGCGGATGATAATCTTGTGTGCCTCCGCGTTTTTTCACTGTCCCATTGACTTGAATGGGTCCGAGAACCGTTTTCCGTGAAAAAAAAAGGACAGGTTATATTTTTTTGACGGACCGGATCACGGACGCGGATGACAAACGGTGCATTAGCCGAGTTTTCAACGGACCCATTGAAAGTCAATGGGTCCGCAGAAAATCACGAAAAACGGAACAACGGACACGGAATAAAACAACGGTCGTGTGCATGAGGCCTAACAAGAATATGAAGAAGAAAGTGCGTATTTGATTCTTCACCTTACATTAGATTGCACTTCTGTAGAATTTTATGTGAATTGATCAGACACACAGAGCTCACAATTAAAGCTCCTGTCTATATCTAGCTGCTCTTTACAGAGGGTCAATTGACATTGAAAAATGGAAAGCAATTTGAAAATAACAATAAAAAGCATTTGCGGACTGAGCTGCTGTGGGATGCGCGGTAAGGCAGGTATGTTTGAGAGTTATTCACAGGAGATTGATTGACTATTTGAGACATTTTGTGAATTGAAAACGTCAGATGAAAGTGAGCACAATACAGATAAATTATCCCAGGCCTGAGCCGCTTCTCTTTGTTTCTGGTACATAATGAGACTGTTATTTCAGCTGTTACCTTCGCTCTCTGACCATTGTATAGAGGCTAATCCCCCTGCTGCTGCAGCGAGCGTGCTGCTCATAGGGCCGAGAGGTCCATAGTACTGCAATGGTTATTTCACAGAGATGTAAGAATGCCCCCCCCCCCCACCCCCCCACTGTTCAATGGGTCAATGTTACATCGGGAATCTATACCAGCCCTTGTTTCCTTTTGTTTAACTGGATTGAGAAACTGAAGTTTGGGATCTTTAATGCAAAGTCAAATGGCGTAGCACAGCAGTTCTCATACTTCTCCATGTCAGGTTCTCAAACTTCTCCCCAAACCAGCTAGAGACCCCACTAAGGAAGTCTCACCCCTTTTCTATATGATTTTGGGCTGGAATTGTTCACTGTGGATCACAGTATGTAGGGGTGTAAGAAAACATTGGGGTCCCATCAATGTCGGACTGAAGTCTCTTGGGCCCACCAGAGGAAATTATTCTGAGGGCCCACCCTCCGTGTATGTAGGACCTTAAGAGCCCTGTTTTATTGGGGTCCATTATTGCCAAAGCTTGGGCCTACCGGAGTATCCTCTGGTACTCTGGTGGGCCAGTCCGAACCTGGGTCCTATAGCAAATGGAGCGCCACTCCACCATGACCTCATTCAGCAGCATGTTGAGAAAATTTTGATTGGTTTCTCTAATGCATAGGGCTAAGCAGTGGTATAGATAGAGAAGTAAGGGCCCCATAGCAAGGATCAAACCAGGCCCCCCCACACAGGACAGAAGGGTTTCTGCCTAAACCCCTCTCGATGACCCTTTTTTCCACCCTTCATTTGCTAAAAGTTGTTCCTTTAGAGAGTAGAGTCCTGACCAAGTTTTCACTTCCAGTAGAAGAGGAGATGATCCCAACTAAGACTGGGCCCCCTCTTGCCCTGGCCCCCCTAGCAGTCGCATGGTCTGCCGCTATGGTAGTTACACCCCCCTGGGGGTAAGTCACTAGGTGATGTCACAATACAAGGATAATGATGTAATAATAGTGGGATAATGTGCATTCTTGTTTAATTATAATAGGAGGACTCCAGCATAACGTAAACCGGACGGATCCGTTATGCAGGCCATGGACTTCTATTATGACGGAAGGAATAACGGAATGCCTCTAAAGGTATTCCGTCATGGAATTGCGCTATGGCCTGTGTAAACGGAATCCATAACGCAATTCAGTAAATACCATAACACAAACCCACACACGAACTTCAAAATATGAAATTCGCTCATCCCTAGATATCACAGTACAGGGATAATAATCACAGTGATGTCACAGAGCCAGGATATGAACTGAGTGACATCACATTATAGAGATAATAAGACAATAGTGACACAGTACTGAGACAATGAACACAGTGATGTCACTACATAGTGATGTCAGAGTACAGAGATTATGAACACAGTGATGTCACAATACAGGGATAATGCACACAGTGATGTTACAGCATAGACATAATGAACACAGTGACATCACAGTACAGAGATAATGAACGCAGTGATGTCACAATCTAATCTGTGATGTTACAACACAGGAATTATACAAACAGTGATGCAGGTGAAATGCATGCAGTGATGTCACCCTGCACACAGGGCAACAATGGGAATTGTTGTAAAATTTAGAATGGGAACACATTCAATTTCTATCCCACTTGACATACATTTTAGTACTACATGCGTCTTTTGAGTGGACATTGGCCCCCCTGTTGTTGGGCCCCATCATGGTAGCTGCTGTCTGCTACCCAGGTAGCTACATCCATGTTAGTATGGACAACATGTCAATCCTGAGCCAAGAGTGATGGGCATCCCTAACATTCTTTACTAACGTGTCTCACCGCCTTGTATAAATCACGTACTGACCTAACGCATGAATACTGCACAAAAGGCAGTGCTTGATACCTTAAAGGGGCAGTCTGGGATTTAAGTTCCCTAACAGCAACTGCAATACATTGAGGGTACTTTCACACTTGTGTTGTTGCAGACCAGAAAACCGGATCCTTTTTTCCGGAACACTTGGTGCCGGATCCGGCATTAATGCATTTCAATGGAAAATAATGCCTGATCCGGCAGTGTTCCGGAATTTTGGACGGATAAAATACTGCAGCATGCTGCTGGATTTTCTCCAGTCAAATACCGTAAGAGTGACTGAACTGAAGACATTCTGATGCATCCTGAACGGATTGCTCTGCATTCAGAATGTATTAGTACGAAACTGATCAGTTTTTTTCTGGTGTTGAGAATACCGGAAAACTTTAACGCTAGTGTGAAAATGCACTAAGAAAATAACCATGCCACCTTTTTAAAATTCCCTACCAGTCCAGCACCACCACTGTGGTGGTCTCCACCGGTCTGAGGTTATTTCCCTGCAGTGAAGATGTGCCACGCAAGCACATGCCCTCTGCCAATCACAGGTCTCAGTGGTGATGCCTGCATGTCCAGTATGAGACCCAGCCACATACATGTATGTCTCGTCATCGCTACAAGGCAAGCGCACACAGACCAGCAAAGACTTTAACAGAGAGGCACCGGTGGCGGATTTGAAAGTGCCGCAGCCTTCCCCCAGCTCACCAAGCACCGTGCCGTACCGTACATTGTATAGTGGCTGCGCTCGGTATTGCAGCTCAATGGAGATGAGCTCCGCCTAAGGCCATGTGACCGATAAGCGTGATGTCACATGGTTTAGGCAAAGCTGCAAGAAGGCTGTGGCGCGAGGATAGGTCATCAATTAAAAAAATCTCGTTAGACCCCTTTAGTTGGATCTCGAATATGGTAGGATGTTTTAAAGTAAGAGCAGTGTGGACAGAGCAGTGTCTTCCATAGGTAATATACATTTCACAGCCTCCATACATCATGGAGTAACTTCCCCCCCTTCCGTCTTTGAATATCTGTGGCCTGGATAAGGGTCTACAAGGATTTTCGGTCCCTCTAATTTTCCATAAGAGCCTATTGTTGACTGTGCTTTGGCCTGAATATACTTCCTTACAACATCTGCCAGGACAGATCGGTGCTGGTTTATTACCCTGGTTTTATATTTGGCCAAGGAGAGCATGATAAATAACTTGCGAAATGACCTGTCCTTGCAGAGCACTGATAATGGGATATTTCCCTCGCCAGCACTTCTGCAGCCTGTACATGTGCTCCAGGCGGAGCTGCTGGTCAGCATTTCCTCCTCTACCAGATAATAACACAGTCATTGCTTCCTCATTTCCTCTCAGCTGCTGCCAGCTCTTCAGAAACGGTTTTCCAGAATACATCCCGTCCTGGGGTATCTGCCAGTATGAGCCTCACTCACATAGTTTGAGGTTAGGTGGTCAAAGCGCCATCCTCTGGATGTCGGTGGTTTCTGCGGCACAGTGTGGGTGTATGTACAATGTAACTTGCTGATTCCATTCATGCCTATTACAAGATTTTCAGCATGATATCAATTATTTGGATAGATCTATATGCCAAGCCTCGTCCAGCATGTTCAGGAATAATACACTATTGAGCACCAGTTGTCCCATATTTACATCTCCATATGCAAGAAAAGAGCACATCAAAATGCAAAATCAAAAAAAAAAAAAAAAGGAAAATCTAAGAAATACAGCTACAGTTATATACAGTATCAGGTTGAGGGCCCATGCACACGGCCGTGGCTTTTGTCAACATCCGATCCGTATTTTATGTGGATCAGATGCTGACCATTCACTTCAATAGGGCTGCAAACACTGTGTGTTGTCCGCATCCGTACGTCCGTTCTGCTGCCCCGCAAAAAAGATAGAACATGTCCAATTCTTGTCCAAGGATAGGACAATCCTACAGAGGGCAGGACGTTCCGTAAAATGCGGAACGCACACGGGAGGCACCCGTGTTTTGCGGATCTGCAATTTGAGGACCACAAAATCAGCTACGGCCGTGTGCACGAGCCCTGACTCTGGAAAGGACTGTAGGGCCATTGTGCATGGACTGCTGGGTTTAGATACTTTTATTAGCAAAGTATACATGGACATTATAAAAATGCTAAATTGCATTTTTATACTTTTAAGCAATATGTATTTTTTTGTTAAATTTGCTGCGTAATAACTTGTGAAACTGATTTGATCATTTGACCATCCTGACTTATTGCAGAGAACTGTTAGTGTGATTTCATCTGGTGAAAGATGGACCGTGACCAGGGATTTAGTGGAAAATCTGCGCAATCATGTGACAGATCATTGATTGTTGCCGCTGCACTGAACGGCTGAAGATATTCCAGTTATCAGCAAAAAAACATCATGTGCTTCTTATGGCAATGAACCCTATTGTGAATATTCCCATAAAATACCATGTAATGGAGCATGCCATGATATTGCCTCGTAGATTTATATAGGATTCATACGTGGATACTATAGGTGCGCTAGAATGGACCTACTGTATAGCGCATGATTATCAGATTATCGGGGATGAGCGCTTGTATAAATGCTCGTTGCCGACAATCTGCCAGTGTCGGTGAACACTCGATGAATTAGCAAACGCTCCTTCATCAGGTGCTTGTAATGTTCTGATGGCGCCAAAAATCATTGTTCAGCAGATCTTGCGGTCTAAATACTGATCTGCTGTGCAGGAAAAATAGATCACTTGTCCCCATACAGCGGAGGTGAGTGCTGCCTGTAAATGCAGCTCTCATCTCTGTCGGCAGTTGTCGGGAGCGTCTGCTTCGTCTCTGATAATCTGACAGATCATTCATCCGTGTAAAAAGACCCTTATTGTAATTGTCAACTGAGCTCCCACAATGCACTGCTCTTCTGTAACAGCAAACCAGCAAAGAGCTTAACCTGTAGTATGGTAAAGTATTTACAAAGGCCTCCTTTAGGCAAACTTATTGCACCTGTATTTAAAGGGCTTCTGTCACCCCCAAAACACATTTTTAATTTTTGGGCTTGTTAAAATCCTTATTGGACGACTATTCCCTATATTAGGGCTCTTACCTTGGTCTGTGGCTTTGTTTCATTAAAAATCGATCTTTTAAAATATGCAAATGACTTCACTACAAGCAAGTAGGGCGTCTACTTGCTGGTAGCCGCCGCATCCTCCTTTTAAAAAAACCGCCCCCTCCTCCTGTTGATTTACAGGGCCAGCCGCGATCTCCTCCTCCGGCTGGCCCTGTCAGCATTTCAAATCCCGCGCCTGTCTTCATTCGGCGCAGGCGCTCTGAGAGAAGGATGCTCGCCTACTCAGCACTCCCTCAGTGCGCCTGCGCCGATGACGTCTTCTCTTTCGGTGACGTCATCGGCGCAGGCGCACTGAGGGAGTGCTGAGGAGGCGAGCGTCCTTCTCTGAGTGCCTGCGCCGAATGAAGACAGGCGCGGGATTTGAAATGCTGACAGGGCCAGCCGGAGGAGGAGAGCGCTCGCTGGCCCTGTCAATCAACAGGAGGAGGGGGCGGTTTTTTTAAAAGGAGGATGCGGCGGCTACCAGCAAGTAGACGCCCTACTTGCTGGTAGTGAAGTCATTTGCATATTTTAAAAGATCGATTTTTAATGAAACGAAGTCACAGAACAAGGTAAGAGCCCTATACTGATAGTCTTCTTTGGCAAGACCACCTCAAGAAGACTAGTTTTCAATGTCATCTAATATGGTCTTCTCAAAGGGGTTTCATTGTAATTTATTTATGGGGTCTGGTTGCTTATGAGGTCTCGTACTTCTCTCCTTTTTCCGCGGTGGTTTATTCCAATTAATTTTTTTTCTGTCCTGTGCGGTTTTCATGCAACACTGAGAACATTGATCGGGGTTGTTTAACAGTCGATATTCATTCACCGTCCTGCCGGAAATACATGATATAGTACACTGCACGTCTCTCCCTCTCTCTCTCCTTTTTTTTTTTATTCCGCAAAAACCCTGATCTTTTGAAACGAAGGAAAATTTCAGCCATCCTCCGAATACTACCACTAGCAGCTTTGATTAAGAGATTGCATTTTTGGGTGACTTGTTGACTCTGGGCAGCAAACTGATTGTGTCAGCAGAAGTGAGGAATTCCCGCGGCTCACAGCACAGATTATACGCACACAATGGACTCTGCTTCATACAAATGCCAACGCTAAGTAAAGCAAAGTGGTAAAAATCCAGAACGAAGATTCGGTTGTAACTGGAGCACAGGTGAGAGACACCAGCCAAGACTGGGACGAAACTGGGAAGGGGCTGATGGGCAAGTGTCCTGGAGATGGTTTTGGGTGGGGGCACCAACAAGTCATTTTACCTTGTGCAGGGTACTTAAGTAGGGGGCTACAGCGCCAAACTGCCCATAGTAGCTACAGCTCTAAACTGATATGTCGGGCATAGATGACTAATGCTATTGTCTATATGTTAGGGCTCATGCACAAGACTGTTGCCTGGTGCAAATTGCGGATGCGCAAAACACGGATACCGGCTGTGTGCATTCCGCATTTTGTGGAACGGAACGTCTGGCCCATAATAGAACTGTCCTATCCTTGTCCGTAATACTGCAAAAAAATAGAACATGTCATATTATTGTCTGAACGGCCATGCGGGCATACGGAAATGGAATGCACAAGGATTAAATTCCGTTTTTTTTATGCGGACCCCTTGAAGTGAATGGATCCGCATACGAGCCGCAAAAAACGCCACGGAAACTGAATACAAAAATACACGATTCTTGATCAGAAGGTATTTTTATTCAGTTTCCGTGGCATTTTTTGTGGCTCGTATGTGGATCCTCCTCGCTGAATTGCTTCATTCGCAGGTTCTTCCTAATGGTTTGTTGGATGCTGTATCTTGGTGTAATCTAATCAGTATGTTAAGGGGGATATTCAGTGAATCCAGTACATGCTTACATTTCACAGGCAGACCTTGGTATCTAGTACTGGGCATGAGTTGTCACAATTTAGAGTTTTTTATTTTATTTTTTTCATTTTTTTTATGCATTTGTTGTAGTGTTTTTTTGTTTCAAAATTGTAAAGGTGTAATAATAATAATAATATAAATTTACAATATATAATTATTTAAACAGGCATTTGTTCTGGTGTTTTTCACCTCCCATAGAGATGTAAGAGAGAAAAATGCCTGAGAAAACAGCTGCATTTTGATTAAAAAATTAATAAATTCACAAATGCAATGCAAAAAAAAATGCTTTGTCTGTAGTGAATTTTATAATTGGTTATAAAGGAATAATAATAATTAATAAGAAAAAAAAACTGCAGAAACACCAGAAAAAGACCATATGTGAAAATGGGACTAGTGATAAGGCTAGGTTCTGCCTTCCATATAAACTCTCCATCCCAGTTTATTCCAGACGTCTAGTATTATCGGCGCTGTCTTCTGAAAATCTGGATTACAGGAGCCGAGGGGGGTCCTTCATGAAGCTGTATATGGAGTTAGTATCTATTGGAAATGGAGGTTTTCTGTGAGAATAATTACTTCCAGCACAAGTGTCCCTGCAGAGAGTTATCTGTCGGGTCTATCTGAGTTTCAGCAGGTGCTCTTTTTATGGAAGAGGCAATTGCTCCAGTTCTTTTCAGCATTGTGTGTGGTGGTAATTCCTTGCACCAGTAACTACAGATCACAATGGTGAGGTACTTTTATGATGTTGGCTCACACCGTAAAATACCCATCTCCATTGTGACATAGGATTGTATATGGCACATGGTATATCCTCCACCAGAAAGATATTATATAGCGTGTTTGGAGCCTTTAGGAGAACGCAGCCATCTGTTCACCATTATCTGCAGACACTGATAATCAGCATCTTCTCTCATAGATATTCACATTTTATTAATGAAAAATTACACAGAGCTCGTCCTCTGGATCCCACCAAGCGATCTGTCCCAAACTATGCTGTAGCCAGTAGTCCCACCTCTTCCGACTGGGGGCAGCGTTCTCCTTGATGCTTGACCTGTGCCTGGTGGACCATTCACAGTCATGGGCGGCATCTGGAACAGCTCAACTAGCTGGACTCTTCTTGGCTCTCTATGTATTGAGTATTTAATGTATGTACTGTATACACATATAAGTACATAGAGACCTCAAAGAGACTACCACCCAAAATTGCATTGAAAAGTGGTCTTCTATGAGGTTAGTCTTCTCAGATAAGATGATCCTTATGCATAATATATGGTGGAACGGCACATTTTACATGGGCTGATCACATTGCATAACATGTGTTGATCAACGATATAAGATGCCGATCGGTGCTTGTTTAAAGGGTAACTGTCAATTTATTTATTTTTTTGCTAATTTATTAGAGGAGGCGTGTCTCTCAGTAATCCAATCTGATTGGCTGGCAGGGAGATGCTGGCTACAGCAAGTGTGTACGGGAAGTGAGGGAAAGCAGTTTGGCCTCAGAGAACTGGCAGAGGAGCCATCTTGAGAAGGTCCTCATATTGTAAATGTTTAAACAGCCGTAACTAAGGGAAAAACTCAAGGAAAACAGTGGTATGTGAAGAAACTAAACATTGCTTTATGCATAATGCTGCTGCAGCAGTAACATATGCTAAAATAGATTTTTTGATGAAAACATGGCGGTTAAACTTTAAAGAGCCTTTTTTCGCAAACTTTATGGGGGATGAACATGATTAGTACGATTGTTCTTCCCCCATACAGTTTGCATCATTTTAGCAGCATGTCCCCTGTTTACACGGAGAGATGTGCTGCCGACAAACAATTATTTTTATGTTAAAAAGATGTGTTCAGCCGACAAATCAGTGTTTGCTCGTTTATCGGCTGATCTCTAAGGCCTCTTTCACACTTGCGTTGTTGGGATCCGGCATGCACTTCCGTTGCCATAGGTGCCTGCCGGATCCGGAAAAACGCAAGTGTACTGAAAGCATTTGAAGACGGAGCCGTCTTTAAAATGCGTTCAGTGTTACTATGGCACCCAGGACGCTATTAAAGTCCTGGTTGCCATAGTAGTTGTGGGGAGCGGGGGAGCGGTATACTTACCGTCCGTGCGGCTCCCGGGGCGCTCCAGAATGACGTCAGAGCGCCCCATGCGCATGGATGACGTGATCCATGTGATCACGTGATCCATGCGCTTGGGGCGCCCTGACGTCACTCTGGAGCGCCCCGGGAGCCGCACGGACGGTAAGTATACTGCTCCCCCGCTCCCCACTACACTTTACCATGGCTGCCAGGACTTTAGCGTCCCGGCAGCCATGGTAACCACTCTGAAAAAGCTAAATGTCGGCTCCGGCAATGCGCCGAAACGATGTTTAGCTTAAGGCCGGATCCGGATCAATGCCTTTCAATGGGCATTAATTCCGGATCCGGCCTTGCGGCAAGTCTTCAGGATTTTTGGCCGGAGCAAAAAGCGCAGCATGCTGCGGTATTTTCTCCGGCCAAAAAACGTTCCGTTCCGGAACTGAAGACATCCTGATGCATCCTGAACGGATTTCTCTCCATTCAGAATGCATTAGGATAAAACTGATCAGGATTCTTCCGGCATAGAGCCTCGACGACGGAACTCTATGCCGGAAGAAAAGAACGCAGGTGTGAAAGAGCCCTAAGATGTTTAGATGTGCTGATATTCAGCTGAATGTTTAAACAGCCGTAACTTATGACAGTAATGACAGTACACTTGAATATTTGTTCCCGGTGATCGACCCATGTAAAAATTTTACATTTTGGTGTCTCTGTTTCCTCTTGTACATATTTCCCATTAAATGGGTTGTCAGAGATAATTAAAAATTTCAGACAAGCTTAGCAATAGCGTAAAATAAAAAAAATTAAAATCTCATACTCACCCTTTTTTCTAGCATCATTCTCTGCATTGCTGGTTCTGCCCTCCTGAAGGCTACTTTCACACTAGCGTTCGGGGCTCCGCTTGTGAGCTCCGTTTGAAGGGTCTCACAAGCGGCCCCGAACGCATCCGTACTGCCCCAATGCATTCGGATCCGCTCAGAATGCATCAGTCTGGCAGCGTTCAGCCTCCGCTCCGCTCAGCAAGCGGACACCTGAATGCTGCAAGCAGCGTTTGGGTGTCCGCCTGGCCGTGCGGAAGCAAACGGATCCGTCCAGACTTACAATGTAAGTCAATGGGGACGGATCAGTTTGAAGTTGACACAATATGGCTCAATTTTCAAACTGATCCGTCCCCCATTGACTTTCAATGTAAAGTCTGGACGGATCCGTCTGAACTACTTTCACACTTAGAATTTTTTTTAAACTATAATGCAGACGGATCTGTTCTGAACGCAAGTGTGAAAGTAGCCTGACCTTGCTTGTTTACAAACTGCAGCGGTAACGTGTCACGTGATCACTTCACCCAATCACTGTCCTCAGCGGTATATCACTGTGGACATTGATTGTCGGCAGAGGTCACATGCTTTATACCGGCACCTCACCGCTGCAGGAGGAGAACCGGATCAGAGAAAGCAGTCAGTATTAGGATGATTTATTATTTTAGTTTATTGCAGGGCTATTGTCAGAGATGTTAAATGATCTCGGACAACCCCTTTAATATAAAAAGTACTGCATAAGATAAGAAGTACGCTTGCCATTAAATTACCAGTAAAGACCTGAATTAATACTCCAGCACATCGACATATTGCTGCCTTCTCACACATAAAGTGTCAACTGAGAAGCAAAAGCGGAATTTCTAGGATACAGGATAAATTTCTGCATAGTAAATATTTTCCACTCTGACAGCACTGCCTGGAGGCATAACTGGAGGCAGATCAAAATCGGATGATATGGAACTAAAAAGTATTACTTTTTATTGTAATTTTTTGCATTTGTAGCACAGTTTTCTGTACAGTCTTACCTGTATTTGCTGATCAGTAAATCACAGTTTACTTTCACAGTAAGTCACAATACACAGTTCTGCAAGTTACGCATTATTACTTCCCTTCCTAATGTTTCATACCTTGCAACCTGAAGGGCTGCAGAGATCTGTAAGCCTCCGTTATTGTTCTGCAGACCAGATAGCAGACAAAAGTTGTTTCCACAACATTGTTCTGCAGGGCAATCAGATAATACGAGCGATACTTGAAGATGGAGCCACCGCTGAAAAGCTCAGACTAAGTCCCCCTGCCAACTCTGATCCTAAATGCCATTTTCAGTTGGATGTGAGGCACAGTATAGAGTCCTTCAAACTCTGGTCTTAGGAGTTGTGGTAGAAACCCTAAAGGTATGGCCAAACGGTTAGGTTTCTGCATGCAGTTTTGGAGGCCAAAAAACAGGAGTGGATTATAAAAGGAGATAAATTATAAAGGACCTCTTTTTTCTGAATTCACGCCTGGTTTTGGCTATCAAAACTGCATGCAGATGCCGAACCCTAAGGCCTCATGCACACGGCCGTTGCCGTATTGCGGCCCGCATACGGCGTGCTTCCGTGGTGTTTTTGTCCATGCCTCTGCACCGCAAAAAAATTTAACTTGTTCTATTATTTTACGGTGCGGACGGATCACGGACCCATTTAAGCTGAATGGGTCTGGATCCGACGCGGCTGCTGCACAGATAGGGTCCGTGCATTGGGAACCGAAAATTGCGGTCCCCAATGCATGGAACGGCCGCACAACGACCGTGTGCATGAGGCCTAAGGGTACTTCCACACATTTGGTTTTTTTTGTTGCAGTTTTTAAAGCCAATATCAGGAGTGGATCATAAAAGGAGAGAAAGTATTAAGGACAGATACAACTTCTCTTTTTTGAATCCACTTTTTTGGCTGCAGAAACTGCATAAAAAACTTGAATGTGTTTTTTGGTATCACTTGCTCTCGTCTAAATTAGGCCTCATGCACACGACCGTTGTTTTATTCCGTGTCCGTTGTTCCGTTTTTCGTGATTTTCTGCGGACCCATTGACTTTCAATGGGTCCATTGAAAACTCGGCTAATGCACCGTTTGTCATCCTGATCCGTGGTTCCAGTCCGTCAAAAAAATATAACCTGTCCTATTTTTTTCACGGAAAACGGTTCGCAGACCCATTCAAGTCAATGGGACCGTGAAAAAACGCAGAGGCACACAAGATTGTCATCCGCGTCCGTTTCTTTCCTATCATTTGCATGGCAAACTTGACTTTTTTTTAACTTTCCTTCATGTCTGGTGATCCTCCAAAAATAAAGGAAGACACACGGAAACAGAAACGGATCACGGAACAACGGAACCCCATTTTGCGGAACGGAACACAACGGTCGTGTGCATGAGGCCTTACCTGTGATTTGGTATACTATGGAGAAAAAAATAGACTATGAATGCCTAGGGGCCCATAATCTTTCATCCAGAGGATCGTTCACAATCATTGCCCAGTGTAGACTTGTCCAGCAATTGATCGACGAATGATAATTTGCTCGTCTGTCATTGATCACACCTTTTTTGTTGACCAACAAATCAATGTTGGCCGGCAGCGCGTCCCCCCATGTAAACGGGCATCGGCCTGCCGCTTGCAAAGGAAACAAAAAAGAAGGGGAAAATGAATGTATGAATGATCATGTATGGAAATGTAAGGGTCCTTTTACACGGACAGATAAATTGCCGTAAGTCAATCAGCGCCTATTTATATGGATGCATATTTTTAAATTTCCGTCCCTTTTCCATACATATGATCATACAATTGTTCGGCCGCCCATACAGTTTCCATTATTGTCGGCAGCACACCTCCTGTTTATGTGAGGGGAAGTGTTGCCGACAAACGACGATTAGAATGTCATCAGAAAAGATGAGATCGACGACAAACTAATAAATTATCGTTCATCGTTCTCTGGACATGTTTACATGGAGAAATGATCGTAAGAGTGATCACCCAGAGGAGGCCCCTAAAGCAAGTAAACGAGCGCTGATCAACTACCGCAGCTACATCATTGGTTGCATTTGTTACTGGCAATCTCTCTGCCCCTTACTGGGGTTGTCCGGTAATTTATATTGACCTATCCTCTGGATAGGTCATCAATATCAGATCGGCTTGGGTCTGACACCCGGCACCCCTGCCGATCAGTTGTTAGAAGAGGCCAGC
The DNA here is from genome assembly GCF_905171765.1 of Bufo bufo. NCBI lineage: Eukaryota > Metazoa > Chordata > Amphibia > Anura > Bufonidae > Bufo > Bufo bufo. Next base: position 175,202,381 of record NC_053397.1, read on the forward strand.
GCTGAGGCCTCTTCCTAGGTCATGCAACGTCACTGTACATCGGTCACATGGCCTGGTTGCAGCTCAGCCCCTTTGAAGTGAATCGGGCTGAACTGCAATACCAAGCACAGCCACTATGCAATGTACGGCTCTGTGCTTGGACAGATGACGGGAGGCGGCTGCGTTCACCAGAGCTCCGGTGATCGCGGTGGCTCCATGTAACAGCTGATCGTCCGGGACTTGAGCCCCCCGCCGATCTGATAATCTTGAGGATAGGTAATCATTATCTTTACCTGGATAACCCCTTTAAATATCATTTTCCTTTGATTCTAATTATTGTATCTTCATTTTACAGTGCGGTGAAGCTTGCCGTAAAAGACTGACAGATGAGAGGGATGCGATAGCTGTACAGAAATATGAAACAATTAAGATGTTGATACTCATTATTTTCCTTACTAATTACGTTCTATTTAATTATAACTGAGAACATCTCCCCAGGGTTTTCTGTAGACTGTTAAAGAATATTATTCCTGGATGTGTCTGTGATCTCTCACATTTGATCACGTGTGAAGTGATAGTGGTTCACATTAAGTGGGTTGTACAGGATTAGAAACAGTGCCGCTCTTCTCCGTAGGTTGTTTCTGGTATTGCAGTTCAGCTTCATTAAGGTGAATGGGGCTAAGCTGCAGTACCAGGTACCAGTACCTGTGGACAAGTGTGGTGCTGTTTTGGGAAAAAAAGTAGTCATGTTTTTTTAAACCAGGGATTCTCAACCTGTAGCTCTCCAGCTGTTGCAAAACTCAACTCCCAGCATGCCTGGCCAGCCTACACCTATTAGGGCATGCTGGGAGTTGTAGTTTTGCAACAGCTGGAGGGCCACAGGTTGAGCATACCTGTTTTAAACCATGATATCCCCCCCCCCCTCCTCCTTAAAAGAAGAGGAGGTCCTGGAATGGTTAGAGCAACATATTAGTATTAGGCTACATTCACATATGTGGCACAAACTACGGAAGAGGAACTGGAGTTAACCATATCTGGCATAGCCAGATACTGCCGCTGGATCCCCATTGACTATAATGGGATTCAATGGGAATCCAGCTGGCTGCATGCAGTATTTTGTGCCGTATATGTGAATGTAGCTTAACCGGGCCAGGTTTATGAACTGTGAATTTCCCGTGATATGATAAAGCCACTTAGGGATGTAAACTCTGGAGCGAGGGTCCCATAGAGAACAAAATTAAATGGGTTATCCCATGACTAATGTAAAAAAAATGAAATTCAGGCATCATATAGAACACAACAACCTTTTTCTAACAAAGCTAGAACCAGCCCTGTACCTCACATGGATCCAGAGATCTCCCCAGTCATTGCTCTGCTAGAAGAGAAGTGTCTTTTCTGCTGCAGCTCAGGGGGCGTGTCCATGCTCTACCTATCACAGCTCAGAGGCGTGTCCATGCTCTGCCTATCACAGCTCAGGAGGCAGTTGCAGGATGAAACTGAGCATGTGCGGCCTTCTCAGTGAGCAGGTCAAAGAAAATAAAACAAACAGCAGGTGGCGCTATGCAGATACATTTTATTGAATAACTCAGTGGCTATACAAAATTTTTAATTACATGCAGTTCCAAAAGTATTCAGATCCAGTTGCTAGTTTGAAAACTGTAGAATATTTTTTGTGGGAAAACCCCTTTAAGACCCCTCCTTCTGTAAGCCCGATTTGCTGCTTGCTAGTGGAGGAGACCTCTGCTATTACATCAGATCAGAGACCGATCAGATACTGATGACCTACCTACTGATAACCCCTTTAACTGCATTTCGGAAATTTCCCTATGGATTATTTTGTAGTACTACAGTAGAAGAAAATGGCAAATAAAATCTCTTTCCTCACAATGCCCCATTGATGATTTCTCCCTGAAATATTTCAGCTCCTGGCACCCGGCCAGTGTCCCTCGTTACAGATCGAGGATTGGTTCTGCCTCCAGTGCATAGGAACCTGATTATTTTCCAATGACATTGAAAGTTAGAAGACATAGGACTGATCTGTTCATCCTTCAAAGCTGCTTATTTGACAGGATAATATATTATCTGTGATTGTATCACATCCTTCTCCTTTTGTTCAGACAGCGGAGCTTTATGATGTGCCGCTACAAAATTTTTCTTTCTAATGTTATCTTTGGAAATATTCCGCAATGAACGCTCGCACGAGGGCAGATTTATTTAGACTGGCTAGTCTGAAATGCACCTCTTAATGAATTTGGAACATTATGATCTGTCTCTAAAGGGATTGTGCCAAGTTTCCAAAGTATCCCCTGTCCGCAGTATAGGGGCTGAGTGTATGATCGGTGGGACCCCTGCTGATCACAATAAAGGGGGTCCTGTGTCTCCCTGTATATGTAAAGAAGCGGGGGTCAAGTATGGGCACTGCCACTCCATTCACCTCTATGGAACTGCCGGAGATTGCCAAGCACTGTGGTCTGCTTCTCTTCAGCAGTCTGAGAGATAATTGGAGTGGTAGTGCGCATACTCCTCCATTCACACGGTGAGACACAGGACCCCTCTTCAGTGGGGCCCAAACGATGAGACCCAAGACTCTTCCCCGATCATATGACAGATAATCGGTCCATGTAAAAGGACCTTTAGCAACAGTTGCCCACCTTAGTGCCTTGACTACAGGTGTGCCAACATAAGGACCTAGACGTCCCAGCTGCCTGCCTCTCTCTCCGTCTGCTCCATAGAGTCCCTTGGGATGGTTTCAGACTACCGCCTCCCCCATTGTCCCCCATTAGTTGTAGTAGTCTAAAGGTTTGAGCAAAGACATTTTCGTAAAAAAAAAATAATTCTCAGGCTAAATTCTTATTGTAAGAATCTTAACTAGCATAGATAATATTTTATCAGTAGGGGTTGTCCAGGATTAGAAATTAATGGCCGCTTTATTCTGAAAACAGCTCCACCCTGTCCACAGGTTGTGCCTGGTATTGCAGATCATCTCCATTGAAGTGAGTGGGGCTGAGCTGTAATACTACACACCACCTGAGGACAGGTGTGGTGCTGTTTTTGGAAGAAAGCAGCTATGTTTTCTAGTCCTAGACACCCCCTTCAATTAGTGGGGAGTGCCAATAATACACTTTTATATCCATTACACCATTCTGCTCCCTCTGCTCCTCTATAATTTGGCATTGTCATGTGCAACACTGTGCTCTTCCATAAGACATGCTCTGCTATCCCGGTGCACCCAATGCTTTACTAGCACGTAGCGCGCTCTTCCAGTACTGTCAGTGTAACATGCTTTACTAGCATGTAGCGAGCTCTCCCAGTGCTGTCAGTGTAACATGCTTTACTAGCATGTAGCGCGCTCTCCCGGTGCTGTCAGTGTAACATGCTTTACCAGCATGTAGCGAGCTCTCCCAGTGCTGTCAGTGTAACATGCTTTACTAGCATGTAGCGAGCTCTCCCAGTGCTGTCAGTGTAACATGCTTTACAAACATGTAGCGCGCTCTCCCGGTGCTGTCAGTGTAACATGCTTTACTAGCATGTAGCGCGCTCTCCCGGTGCTGTCAGTGTAACATGCTTTACTAGCATGTAGTGCGCTCTCCCGGTGCTGTCAGTGTAATATGCTTTACTAGCATGTAGCGAGCTCTCCCGGTGCTGTCAGTGTAACATGCTTTACTAGCATGTAGCGAGCTCTCCCGGTGCTGTCAGTGTAACATGCTTTACTAGCATGTAGCGCGCTTTCCCGGTGCTGTCAGTGTAACATGCTTTACTAGCATGTAGAGCGCTCTCCCGGAGCTTTCAGTGTAACATGCTTTACTAGCATGTAGCGAGCTCTCCCGGTGCTGTCAGTGTAACATGCTTTACAAACATGTAGCGTGCTCTCCCGGTGCTGTCAGTGTAACATGCTTTACAAACATGTAGCGTGCTCTCCCGATGCTGTCAGTGTAACATGCTGCCTGCAGCTCATCTTCTTCTCTGACTTCAATGGCATAGCTAAAGAGATTGCAGAGGTTGCAGTCGGACCAGAACCTGTTACCTGAAGGGGCGACTCCACCCTATAGGAGGACAGTCATGGTATGTGATGGTGGGAACGCCCAAAAGCTGCACCTGGGTTTACTTTCTCTGCTATGTCTTGATATATTTGTAATGTGCTCTGCAGCCAGAGGGACATGCCACAGCCTCCTCGCCCATTGTGCTCTGCAGCCAGAGGGACATGCCACAGCCTCCTCGCCCATTGTGCTCTGCAGCCAGAGGGACATGCCACAGCCTCCTCGCCCATTGTGCTCTGCAGCCAGAGGGACATGCCACAGCCTCCTCGCCCATTGTGCTCTGCAGCCAGAGGGACATGCCACAGCCTCCTCGCCCATTGTGCTCTGCTTCCCTGATCTCTGCTTCATCAGTACAGCATGTTCTGCTTTCCTACACCAATGTCTTCCGCCTTCTCATGGTGTCCAGTGTGCATAGTGTGGATTTTCTGTTTGTTAACAACCCCATTGAAGTCAATGGGGAAAACCACTCTACAGAAGGCGGAATTCGCACAAACAATTGACATGCTGCAGATTTTTAAACAGGTCAATTTCTGCACCTGAGAGAAAAAGTAAAATGTGCATGAGATTTGTCTTTTCTTACACTTTTCTTGTAATGTATTATGCTGCGTTTTTTCCGCACTAAATACCACATGTAATCCACATCCTTTAGGCCCCTGCACATGTTGTCGAATAAGTTTTTTTCCGTGAGGATTCCCACACAAAAAAAAAAAACGCATTGTGGTACAGTACCACCAAACTGTATGAGATTACACAAATCTTTTGTACACTTTTCGGATATTTTCTGCATTACGGATTTCCATATCTCCAGCATGTCAATTATATTTGCGGTATGTATGCGGTTTTAGCTGCAGATTTCACCCTTTTCAATGGAAGGATGAGATCTCATCTAATCCGCACCAAAATCAGCAATTAGTAATTGTGGATTTTGGTGCGGATATGCTGCAGAAACGTGCATAAATCCACACGGAAATTCAGACGGATCTTATGTGCATTCACCCGCGTCATGGGCAGGCGGCCTTAGGGTCCCTTCAGACGTCCGTATGTGTTTTGCGTATCTGCAAATTGCGGATATGCAAAACACGGACACCGGCAATGTGCGTTCTGCATTTTGTGGACCGCACGTCGCCAGCACTCACAGAAAATGCCTTTTCTTGTCCACAATTGCAGACAAAAATAGGACATGCTCTATTTTTTTGCAGAACGGAAGTGTGGATCCGCAAATGCGGATGTGGACAGCACATTCTGTCCCCATTGAAAATGAATGGGTCCGCACCTGTTCTGCAAAATTGTGGAACAGATGCGGCCCCATTTTGCAGACATGTGAATGGACCCTTAAGAGTGTCTCAAAGCTCTAAATAAATGCCCCTGATCCTTCTAGAACAGGGATCAGCACTCTCCGGCACTCCAGCTGTTCAGAGACTACATCTCCCAGAATCCTCTTTTCACTTCTATGGGAGTTACAAGAGCAATTGTACATGCTGGGAGTTGTAGTTTCACAGCAGCTTGAGTGCCGAAGGTTGCCAATCCCTGTTCTAGAAGTTCTGAAATAGCGCACACTCTATATCAGCTGTAGTAGGACATACATTCTACTTCTTAGGGTACCTTCACACTTGCTTTAAAGTTTTCCGGTATCGAGTTCCGTCCTAGGGGCTCAATACCGGAAAATAACTGATCAGTTTTTTATCCTAATGCATTCTGAATAGAGAGAAATCCGTTCAGGATGCATCAGGATGTCTTCAGTTCAGTCGTTTTGACTTTTTTTAGGACAGAGATAATACCGCAGCATGCTACGGTTTTCTCTCCGGACAAACATACTGATCACTTGCCGGATCTGGCATTAGGTGTTCCGGAAAAATGGATCCGGCTTTCTGGTCTGCGCATGCGCAGACCTTTAAAAATGCAAAAGAAAATTAATACCGGATCCGTTTTCCTTGATGACACCGGAGAGACGGATCCGGTATTTCAATGCATTTGTGAGAAGGATCCACATCCGGATCCGTCTGACAAATGCCATCCGTTTGCGTCTGGATTGCAGAATCCTCTGCCGCAAGTGTGAAAGTGCCCTAAGTCCATCAGTGGCCAGTTTCGGAATTTTCTTACAGCAGTTTTCTGTCTATGACATATTGATAAATCCTCTCTCTACATTAAATGATAGGAGAATGGGAGGTGCTGTTGTACCCATGGCGAAGGGTCTCCAAGCATTGGGTAACAGAGCTGCATTGATCGGCCTGTCTGGACAGTATACATGGCTCTGTTCCCTGATCTCTCTGTACGGTTTAGCAGTTTCCTGTTCCTTTGCTAGGAAAACACAAGCACCAGCAATGGGCAGCAAATGAAAGCAGTTTGATCCCGAGTCCCTCCTCCCCCTCTCCCCCCCATTCCCAGCTTTCCAGCCATCCCCCCATCCTCCCCTGGACTGGAAGGGTGGACCTCTCTGCTGATTCTTCCGGATCACTGCAGTAGCAGCAAGGAGAGGGTCAGGGGGGACACAGGATGTTGGGGTCCCAGCTGGGGTGATGTGACACTGTCACCTTGTACTGTCCCCGCACTGAGCCATGTGGTGTCTGCAGTGTAATTCGGAGAGGACCCAGTCTCTGCTGGAGCTTGAACTGGACAGCTGGTAATACAGTATACTTGTATATAGACCCCAACACTGCATGTACAGTCCTGCACACGACATACACAGGGGACCGCACAGGGACCAGTGTCTGCTGCCAATGCCCCAGACGTATATATACCATACTGTGTAATAATTCACCACTACATCAAATATTTTCCGTCACCTTTATACAAACCTCACAGGACACAAGGTTGTACACAGTTTACAAGACGACTCTGCAAAGACACACAAGACTACCTACACCATCCATAGCTAAGTTGTATAACACCCTATGCATGAAATATAGTGTATATATCACCGGTACTGTGTAAACTATAAACTGTCTGTAGACCGATGTAGCTGAGCTGAATCTGTTTAGGTAATTTAGTTGGTTTAACTGCCGTCTTATGTAAAAGAACAGGCAGCGGTGGCATATGACTCTCTACTGCTAAACTCACTGCTACATCGATATACAGTACATATACCGCTATATAGTATACTGTGAGTTAAAGCTATTATTTTACATACATATCGTATTGCTGTACTGTTTGTAAGTATAATTTGTTTGCACTGTATATTGCACTAGTCTAGGATAGAAGTGAATGCTTTTTATGACTGGTGCAAGTATGTGTCCATGTCTGTAATCTATATTCATTCTGGAATAGTAAGTAGTAAATGTGTGCCGCCACAGTATGACTCTCATAAGTATGTGTCCATGTCTGTAATCTATATTCATTCTGGAATAGTAAGTAGTAAATGTGTGCCGCCACTGTATGACTCTTATAAGTATGTGTCCATGTCTGTAATCTATGTTCATTCTGGAATAGTAAGTAGTAAATGTGTGCCGCCACTGTATGACTCTTATAAGTATGTGTCCATGTCTGTAATCTATATTCATTCTGGAATAGTAAGGAGTAAATGTGTGCCGCCACTGTATGACTCTCATAAGTATGTGTCCATGTCTGTAATCTATATTCATTCTGGAATAGTAAGGAGTAAATGTGTGCCGCCACTGTATGATTCTCATAAGTATGTGTCCATGTCTGTAATCTATATTCCATTCTGGAATAGTAAGGAGTAAATGTGTGCCGCCACTGTATGACTCTCATAAGTATGTGTCCATGTCTGTAATATATATTCATTCTGGAATAGTAAGGAGTAAATGTGTGCCGCCACTGTATGACTCTCATAAGTATGTGTCCATGTCTGTAATCTATATTCATTCTGGAATAGTAAGTAGTAAATGTGTGCCGCCACTGTATGACTTTTATAAGTATGTGTCCATGTCTGTAATCTATGTTCATTCTGGAATAGTATTAGTAAATGTGTGCCGCCACTGTATGACTCTCATAAGTATGTGTCCATGTCTGTAATCTATGTTCATTCTGGAATAGTAAGTAGTAAATGTGTGCCGCCACTGTATGACTTTTATAAGTATGTGTCCATGTCTGTAATCTATGTTTATTCTGGAATAGTAAGGAGTAAATGTGTGCCGCCACTGTATGACTCTCATAAGTATGTGTCCATGTCTGTAATCTATATTCATTCTGGAATAGTAAGTAGTAAATGTGTGCCGCCACTGTATGACTTTTATAAGTATGTGTCCATGTCTGTAATCTATGTTTATTCTGGAATAGTAAGGAGTAAATGTGTGCCGCCACTGTATGACTCCTATAAGTATGTGTCCATGTCTGTAATATATATTCATTTTGGAATAGTATTAATAAATGTGTGCCGCCACAGTATGACTCTCATAAGTATGTGTCCATGTCTGTAATCTATATTCATTCTGGAATAGTAAGTAGTAAATGTGTGCCGCCACAGTATGACTCTCATAAGTATGTGTCCATGTCTGTAATCTATATTCATTCTGGAATAGTAAGGAGTAAATGTGTGCCGCCACTGTATGACTCTTATAAGTATGTGTCCATGTCTGTAATATATGTTCATTCTCGAATAGTAAGGAGTAAATGTGTGCCGCCATAGAATGACTCTTATAAGTATGTGTCCATGTCTGTAATATATGTTTGTTCTGGAATAATAGTAAATGTGTGCCGCCATAGAATGACTTTTATAAGTATGTGTCCATGTTTTCAATATATGTTTATTCTGGAATAGTAAGTAGTAAATGTGTGCCGCCATAGAATGACTCCTATAAGTATGTGTCCATGTCTGTAATATATGTTTGTTCTGGAATAATGGTAAATGTGTGCCGCCACAGTATGACTCTTGTTAGTATGTGCCCATGTATTTAATTTCTGTTCATTCTGGAATAATAGTAAGGAGTAAATATGTGCCGCCACAGTATGACTCTTATAAGTACAGTATGCGTATGTATGTACTATACTTGTATTCTGGCATAGTGTGTGTGTGGGGGGGGGGGGGGTGAATGGTTAAACTGGATGAGGTCATCGGGCTGCACTGTAAAGATGAAAATTATGCCTTCACTTTCAGTAAACCAGTTCCAGATATTTCATCTATGGATGATTTACCGTAAAACATGTACAAAACATGCAGAGAGTGTGTTGATCCCTGAGAGGGCAGGGGTGCAGTTTGTGGACTCAATTTTGGTGTACTGTACAATTCTCTTGCCATACAAGGTGGGATACTTTGCATTTTATGGCCAAGAATAGGACATGTTCTGTCTTTTCGTGGAACGGACACAGGGATTCGTTTTTTGTTTTTTTTGGAGACACATGGAAATGAATGGGTCTGCTTACAATCCGCAAAAAAATGCAGATCAGACACGGATACGATGTAAATGAGACTTTATCAAGCACTGGCGTCAGGGAGATACACGGACCCATATCATGCGATTTGGGTCTTTTTTTAGGCAAAGGGCATATGTGAGGAGGGGGGGTCATCGTGGGGCAAGAGCCCTGGGTGTTGGTTGCTAAGAGGAAGGCACCAACAAGTCATTTTTCTTTGCCCAGGGCTAGAGCAACTAACGGGATCGATGCCCAGGTGAATGAAGGCATCACTGCATCTGGTTGTAGTCATTTTATTAGACTTTTTTGCTCCTTAGACTGATTGGTTGGCAGTCTGGTGAGATTAACAATCTTATGCCAACCTGGGTATATCACTACTGCTTCAGAAGACCACCTCCTTAAATATAGGTTTGTGGGTTTTTATTTTCCTGTTTTTGCTTTGTGCTGGGATGCATTTTACAGAACTTTTTGGCCCAATGTTGCCAAACTTGTTGTATTCCTTTAATTTTTGGGCTGTATTTGGTGGAATATCTGTGCTGTATGTACAGGATTTGTGCCACGGATAGATATCTTGTATATTATATGTGAGAACATGCCATGTACATGTTTGTGAGTTTACATCAAAACACACTTCATCATCATCATATAGCATTGGCATGGGTGAGTGTACCAGTGTTGACTTTTCTGACTTATGTAATAAGGATCAGATTGTATCCAGGACCTCCATCAGACCAGGGACCTGTCCTTATTTTCGTTGGAGAAACCTGTGGAAGTTATGGAAACCAGCATGCTATAGTTTATCTAGCTTTCTAGATGAAGGAGAGGCAGCCTTGGTTTGCATGCGTTTCGTTCACAGATGAAGGCTAGGAACAACATATCACATGTCTGAGGATAAGCATACTTAAACTCCTCTGGCGCTGCTTATCTGGGGAAACAATAGGATACTATGGGTTAAAATTCAGACTGGTAATGCTGGGAAACATTCTGCTAGTCACCAAAGACATCGGAGGAATTCACAGTTCCTATGTTTTTGAGACGATTGAAGGGGGGAACTACAAGGAGCGTTGTGTTCCTAGTCCTGAGTATTACTTTTTAAAAAAGTATTCAAAATTTTTAAAAGCAACAATTTGTCTAAGTCTGCATCGTAAAAGAACATTAGATCACTGTTGAACTCTTTTGTGTGCCTTCATGCTCTAAATCACGTATTAATTTGGACAAAAATAGCCCAGGTCACACACATGGTTGGGATGTACTATTATTATTACAGGGAGTGCAGAATTATTAGGCAAGTTGTATTTTTGAGGATTCATTTTATTATTGAACAACAACCATGTTCTCAATGAACCCAAAAAACTCATTAATATCAAAGCTGAATATTTTTGGAAGTAGTTTTTAGTTTGTTTTTAGTTTTAGCTATTTTAGGGGGATATCTGTGTGTGCAGGTGACTATTACTGTGCATAATTATTAGGCAACTTAACAAAAAACAAATATATACCCATTTCAATTATTTATTTTTATCAGTGAAACCAATATAATATCTCAACATTCACAAATATACATTTCTGACATTCAAAAACAAAACAAAAACAAATCAGTGACCAATATAGCCACCTTTCTTTGCAAGGACACTCAAAAGCCTGCCATCCATGGATTCTGTCAGTGTTTTGATCTGTTCACCATCAACATTGCGTGCAGCAGCAACCACAGCCTCCCAGACACTGTTCAGAGAGGTGTACTGTTTTCCCTCCTTGTAAATCTCACATTTGATGATGGACCACAGGTTCTCAATGGGGTTCAGATCAGGTGAACAAGGAGGCCATTTCATTAGATTTTCTTCTTTTATACCCTTTCTTGCCAGCCACGCTGTGGAGTACTTGGACGCGTGTGATGGAGCATTGTCCTGCATGAAAATCATGTTTTTCTTGAAGGATGCAGACTTCTTCCTGTACCACTGCTTGAAGAAGGTGTCTTCCAGAAACTGGCAGTAGGACTGGGAGTTGAGCTTGACTCCATCCTCAACCCGAAAAGGCCCCACAAGCTCATCTTTGATGATACCAGCCCAAACCAGTACTCCACCTCCACCTTGCTGGCGTCTGAGTCGGACTGGAGCTCTCTGCCCTTTACCAATCCAGCCACGGCCCATCCATCTGGCCCATCAAGACTCACTCTCATTTCATCAGTCCATAAAACCTTAGAAAAATCAGTCTTGAGATATTTCTTGGCCCAGTCTTGACGTTTCAGCTTGTGTGTCTTGTTCAGTGGTGGTCGTCTTTCAGCCTTTCTTACCTTGGCCATGTCTCTGAGTATTGCACACCTTGTGCTTTTGGGCACTCCAGTGATGTTGCAGCTCTGAAATATGGCCAAACTGGTGGCAAGTGGCATCTTGGCAGCTGCACGCTTGACTTTTCTCAGTTCATGGGCAGTTATTTTGCGCCTTGGTTTTTCCACACGCTTCTTCCGACCCTGTTGACTATTTTGAATGAAACGCTTGATTGTTCGATGATCACGCTTCAGAAGCTTTGCAATTTTAAGAGTGCTGCATCCCTCTGCAAGATATCTCACTATTTTTGACTTTTCTGAGCCTGTCAAGTCCTTCTTTTGACCCATTTTGCCAAAGGAAAGGAAGTTGCCTAATAATTATGCACACCTAATATAGGGTGTTGATGTCATTAGACCACACCCCTTCTCATTACAGAGATGCACATCACCTAATATGCTTAATTGGTAGTAGGCTTTCGAGCCTATACAGCTTGGAGTAAGACAACATGCATAAAGAGGATGATGTGGTCAAAATAATCATTTGCCTAATAATTCTGCACTCAGTGTAGGCTTTTCCAGCTACACAGGAGAGTCACACAACATACTACCCTTGTTGTATGCAGCATAAGATACTGAGTATTATTACAGTTTGGTTTCTCATGCTCATGACTTTCCTGAGGGACATTATCTGTAGCGTTGGAACAGGCAAGCGGAAGTGCTCAATATCTTTAAAAGTTGATTTTTTTACGCATGAATTGACTGATATTTCAATTTTCGGAGTGTCATTGAGATATCTAAAGGCCTCTATATCCATTAGTCAAAGCTGCCATTTTTGGCAGAACCAGACACTTTAATGTGTGTCAGGAGGGCTTGAAGGAGAGCAGAATTGGGCAAATTGAGCTTTTTGGCCTAATCTTTTTGTTCTTCCAGGACCTGGACCCAAGGTTTCTGGCAGAGGTTTTCTGCTCCCTTTGGGCCAAACCGATCTTGTACGTGTATGGGGCAATCGGAAGAGGTACTGTAGCTGTCAGCTCATTGCTGGGTCAGCTATAATCCATGGAGGCTGCATGCACTACACGGATGTAGTAGGGTTAAGACTCATGCTTTATGAGATGTGTTCACTAAACAAACTAAAGTTAACTAAACGCATTAAAGGGAACCTGTCACCAGTTTTATGGTGTCCTAACTAAGGGCAACATAAATAAGTGACTTATTCTCTTAGCACAATGCTGGGTCACTTTCTTTAATTGACCCAGTCAATCTGCCAACATCTTGTATTGAAAAGCTCCAGCTGATAATGATGAATATTCATGAGCTCCTGACTTTCCCCACCTACCTGCTGCTGATTGACAGTTATTTTCCATATGACTCAGCAGCAGGTCGGCAGGGGAGTGGCTATAGCTCTGAATTAAATATACGCTGGACTCAATGACATCACGCTGGACTCAAATCAGCTCATTAGCATGCGGCATGTGGCATCTTTGTGTGTATATTATGAGATAACTATCTGTCACACCAGTAAGTGAAAACATCTAAGGTACTTTTTAGTAGTTCATGATTGTATATAATTAGTTAGATTATAATCAAATATCCACATGACAGGTTCCCTTTAAGCAATTGCTTTTCAATGGCTTTTGTTTCAAGATAACGCGATGAGTTAATGAAATTTGAGTTAAGGGTTTGAGTGTTACCCCTGCTACATCTGTAACTGTAGAACAGTTCCCATTCATCTCAATGGGCTGAGCCTCTGGTGCACTGACCTGCCTTGTCCTCTTCTGTTACCACTGTCTGCTAGGTGAGGGTCCAGACTTGGGGGACACTACTCTATGAACTCAAACTTCCCTAGTATGGAATCTGAAAATAGGTTTTATATACCAGACAACCCATTCACTGTCTGTGGGGGCTATCAGACAGATGCAGACACTTTTGGGCCTGTATTCTTGTGGGGCAAATAACATTTACTTAACGTGGACTTAACATTTTTACTCCATAAGTTGCCCTTACATAGGTCTGTCAGCTTTTCTCACCCCCTTCCTCCACAACCGACCATTTAGAATTAACCAAGTCAAATGTGCATGTAATTTGGGGATTTTTGGCCACCTATTGCTGCATATCTAAAGCCAGCTTTTCCCCTATGTTCCCATCCAGTTATATTATCATTAGCAAAGTCTGTCTCGCTTCTCAGTCTCTTTAAACATGTCCTAAAACTTTCATGCTAATAAAAGCAGCTCCTAGCCTGATTTTCTGCTTGCCAAGGGGGGCTTGCCAACAAACTGAACCTTTTGAAGTATCTCAACTTCCTGAAGATTTGTGGATGGATTGTGAGAGGAGAACGGGTGGCAATGGACGTACTATGGTTGCTGTGGTAATCCTGTTTTTTTGGAGCTTTTTCAAGAAGTCTAATTGTATGATGTAATCAGTATTCACTAAGGAGGGAAACTCACTCATTTGGACATCTGGTTCCTGGGATTCTCCTCAAGCAAATATGTATTTGTTGTTTTTGCATCTCAGAAGTTTGACATAACTAGGTAGGAAAAATGCAGAATTTGAGGTAGAATGACTAACTGTTTTGGGTGGTGAGGTTACAGATAAACATGGCTGGTATGTAATGAAAATAGATAGGGTTATTAAGCACACCTCCATGTGAATGAGTGCAGGTGATCAAAAATTACATTGCTTTATGAAAAACAATCACCATTAACTGAAGATGGTCATGCCAACCGCTTGTATGTCTTACACCAATTTCTGCAGAATCCACCACAAACAAGCATTCTTGCCTTAGCTGAACATTCATATTTATTTTAATGGACAGAAAGGAGGGAAGCCCACAAACACATCAGATAGTTAGATAACCATCAGTATCTGATCTGTGGTGGTCTGACCTTTGCCGATCAGCTGTTTGAGAAGGCACTGGCGCTTGCATTAGCACCACAGCCTTTTTCGCGGCTTTGCCTAGACCATGTGATGTCACATTTATCTGTCACATGGACTAGGTGTAGCTCAGCCCCATTAAAGTTAATCGGGCTGAGCTGCGATACCAAGCTCAGCCGCTATTCAATGTACGGCTCTGTGCTTGGTGATCTTAGAGAAGGCTGTCCCACTACTGTGTGCGCCTGTGTCTTCTTAAACAGCTGATTGGCAGGAGTCCTGGGTGTCAGACCCCCACCAATCAGATACCTATGGCCTATCCATAGGATAGGTCATCAGGTAAATATTCTCAGAAAATCCCCAAATCTTACTAGGCAGCACCAAATTTAGAAATCTAACCAGAAGAAAAAGTGGTGCCTTCACAAGTGACATTCTTCTTAGAATCCCAGATCAGCTTTATATTTCTTTTATTACAACTTGTATATTTGTCACATCTGGTTACACTTGCATTCATTCATTCCAGAATTTTTTTTCTTTCTCTTAATAAATATGGTGTAAAGTGGTTTCTTCACCTTTTATGCAAAAGGTAGAATGTAAATGTTACAGTAATGGGTGTGGAACCACTGTGTCGACCAACAGATTTAGCTTTGGGCTACTCCTAAGGGTGTTATTCCGCAGTCCCCTGGTTTTCACCTTTTAAACCCTGTATGGGGATCTGAACTTTGCTGCAGGGGGACAAACCAGACTGCTGCCTCCTGTAGTGATTGACAATTGGGTTTCAAGAGACACAGAGGGATCAGGCAGAATTGTAGTTAAGGATAAGCCAAGGTCAGGGAAAGCAGAGTATGTGAAGTCTGATAAACAATCTAAGCCGTGTCTGGGATGCTGGGAGAGGTGAGAAGAGCAGTGGCGACATGGGCTATCTCTGTAACAGTAGACCAACCCGACTTACTAGAATATGTTTGGTAAATTGCCCTTCTGGAGTAGTTGTGAAGAGTATTATACAATACAGAACAGAATGCTTTGATTTCCACATTCCATAGTCCATGTACCACAATGCAGGAACCTTTAGAAATATATTCTTAGGTCCAGCACCATCTGGTTAAAATTCAGTCAGATCTTACGATAAAAATTGTGACTGCAATTAAAATAGACCTAGGAATATCGAAACCTAGCTTGGTGGGAAGTTTTTGAAAAACACTTGTGTAATAGTAAACTCTTAAAGTAGGAGTTTATTAGGTACACGGACTACACAGACTTTTCGGTGAAAATGTGAGCTTGGTGGTCATATCTACCAATCAGGGTTGGGTTGTAGTTTTCTCCACTTTAAGGAAAAAACACAGACATTGGTGGGGAAGGGCAAGACATTACAGCTATACAATCTCTATATGTTCAGACATCTTCATGATTTGTCACCAATAAATAATGAATTTGCATTAATCATAGCAAACAAACAACTGGCATATGACCCTCCCGCTGATGAGACTCGGCAGCAGAACAATACATAAAACATCACGTTCTTACAATGACATTACAATCTTTTCCTCATTTAGTCTTTGTCTGGGGGTCTGTATAAGTAACATGTCATGCAGTGAAAACACATGACATACGGTATACTGTAACTATAATACACCAGTGACATGTAAATGTCTGATACCTGTGACTGATGATGCCATCGGTAATTATTTAATGATGTCATCTGTTTAGTATTAAATTGAATGCAGTAATTCTCCCATATGGCTTAAAATGTTGTCTAATTTATGGTAGCAAATAAAAACTGCACAGGGAAATGTGATGAAAAACCTTTTAATAATTTACTAGACACTCCAAGCCGTAAAACCGAGAAGACATCTCTTTTTATTTCTTTTCTATTTTTATTTTTTTCATACTTTTCAAGTGGGTTTCTACTACCTCCATTACAGTTTGTGGTCCTACTTGAGACCAGTAGAGCATGTAGGTGGCATCTAATTTCCAACTGGCCAGTTGATTGGCAAAGAATGTCAATCAAGCAGTCGTCAAGTATGCGCACTGTTGTTGTATTCATATTCCATAGGTGTGAGTCCCATGGGTGGTAAATGTTTTTGGTCAGAATACCGCTTTAAATGTTGATGGCATCGATTCATTTTCCCTGCCATTCTTTTCTCTAGCAGGTGACATCTGTAGATCTGCCCAGGAATGAGGAGACCTGTCCATATCACCTTGTGACAGCTGGCCAGGTTGATGAATAATGGCATAGGGAAACTAGTTGCCATGGAATAATCCTTAAAATAACACCCAATGTGGAATTTTGAAGAACTTTCCCATTGTGTTTTGCAGTGCTGGATGGAAGTATACAGATCTAGCCAATGTTATCTTGACTTCACGTGCACCAGGATGCTGACTTTAATGTGATTAGTTGTATTACTGTTATGTGATTTTGTTTCATTAATGCGTTAAGCCAGTCAAGATAAAGTTGGCTACTTCTGTACGTCTGGAGGAGTTCCTGGTGTATACCTTTGACGGATGTGTCCTGCAGATGCCACTGTATAGTGATACAGTGGCTTCTGATGCCCATAGGCTTCCATGTTTAAAAAAAAGACATGTTTTGTGACTGGATGCCTCTGTACATCATTGGACTGATGTCCATTGGGTCCACCAGAGGAAATTATTCTGACGGCCCATCCTCTGTACATACAAGATCTTAGGGGCCCTGTTTTATAAGGGGTCCATTACTGTCAGAGCTTGGGCCCTTCAGAGGATCCTTTGGTACTCTGGTGGGCCAGTCCGACCCTGCCTCTGTAGGTAGTAGTTTATCGGACTGTGCTCATCCATGCAGCAGAAGGAAGAGTATAGCAATGTGTACCAACCTGACGGAGGTCAGAAAGACTCTTTGGTTCTCTTCTAGTAAATCGGGGCCTATGGATACATTTGACATATGCTCCTGGAAAGCCTTGGAATGGACATAGCAAAATAGTGTAAATGTAGCCTTGGGGCGCCTTCACATGTTCAGTTTTGATGCCAAAATTCAGCAAGTGAAAATCTGTTCCATTCCTCTAAATGGCGTTGTTTTGGTGAGAAGCACATGGATTTCTCTAAGCCCTATTCAAATGAATAGAACTGATTTTCAGTCGCAGAAATTTTTCGCGTGTGAAGGCACCTTTACATATTTTCCTCTCTGAACCCTAGGGTGTTTTTTTTTTTTTTTAACTTGTTACCTAGAAATTAATTCATCCCGTCAGCGGCACTGTAGGCGCTGTGTTAGGATCTGTGCAGGGCTGGCGCCAAGACGTTTTACAGCCTTGAATCTCACCCCTCGCATCCTGTCACTACACTCAACTTTTCGCTAGAACTGAGCGTTCACTGTCTGCTTTCTCCACAGCCAGCCTTAAATATAGAGCATATAAAACTAGCCATTGATCATCGCCATGAGTCAGACGGCAGCGGTCCAGGTATATCACACACTGAATAGATTTTATGTTTATTTTGGTGGAAAAGCGAAGCATTAGCTTAGTCAGAGCCTGTGTAATCAGCAGCAGCTGCGGAGCAAGTACTATATTCGGATTATTGCTGACCAGGGTTACTCATGTTAGGAGCCCATGTGATCCCGATGATGCAGGTACCATCATGTCTTATGGAGGCGGTGAGAACGCGGTTGGCTTATTACTTAGCTTAAAGGGCAACTTTAATTATCAGCTCAGATAAAATCGAGATATTTTACCAGATTTTTTTTGTTTTGTGTTTTATTGTTGACTAGTATTGACACCATCTTAGCACAAAGGGACAATCATAGCTATGTAATGTGAAAGTTATATCACTACTTCCAGTAATATAGGCGAGCAAATAATGGAGGAGTAATGAATACATTTCTAAGACTTCATGCACACGGCCATGACACTGCATGGCAGCAGAGTGAGTGCCTATCGGTATTATCAGTATATACTATGGTGATGGTGTCTCTCTAGTTACCCTCTTCTCCCCAGAAACAATGTACAGTATGCCATAGTCGAATATACTGTATTATTATTTCAAAGCACCATTAATTCCATACATAATATAAAAATTACAAATACGAAAAACATGAAACTATTAACAGACTGGAGCAGTGGAGAAGAGGACCCTGTCCACGAGAGCTTGCAATCTATAAGGGAAGGGAAAAGGTGCCTTGCAGCGCTGGGGTCCTAGGTACGAATCAGACCAAGGACAACATCTGCATGGAGTTTGTATGTTCTCCCGGTGTTTGCGTGGGTTTCCTCCGGGTTCTGCGGTTTCCTCCCACACTACAAAGACATACTGATAGGGATCTTAGATTGTGAGCCCCATTGGGGACAGTTGGATTCTAATGTCTGTAAAGCGCTGCGGAATATAGTAGCGCTATAGAAGTGCATAAAATAAATAAGGACCCAGTAGGTTAGGGTCAAGGCTGCTCATACCGCTGTGTGGTGGGAGCATGCTCATTGTAGGTGGTAGGCTTACCTGAAGTGATGGGTTTTCAGGTTATATTTAAAGGTCTGAATGTTGGGGGAGCGTCTGATATGTTGGGGTAGTGAGTTCCAGAGTATGGAGGATGCACATGAGAAATCTTGTAGACTGTTTTGTGAAGAACAGATGAGAGGAGAACAGAGATGTTAGAAGGGGTCAGATTGTGGACGACCTTTTATGTAGTTAGTATTTTAAAGATGAATTCTCTGGGCAAAGGGGGAGAAAGTGAAGTGACTGTCAGAGAGCAGAGAAAGAGGAGAAACGACCGGAAAAGAGGATTAAAGGGGTTTTCCCAGACTTTAATACTGATGACCTATCCTCTGGATAGGTCAAAAGTATCTGATCTGTGGGGGTCTGACACCTGGGATCCTCGCCAATCAGCTGTTTGAGAAGGCACTGGAGCTCGCAGTAGGGCCGTAGCCTTCTCTCAACTCACCAAGCACAGCGTCGTACATTGTATAGCGGCTGTACTTGGTATCTCAGCTCAGCTTCAATCACTTCTATGGGGCTGAGCTGTGCCTAGGCATTGTGACCGATGAACGTGTCGTCACATGACCTAGGCAAAGCTTGAGAAGTCTCAAACAGCAGATCGGCGGGAGTCCTGGGCATGCGGACCCCACAGACCAGATACTGATGACCAGAGGATAGGTCATCAGTAAAAAAAAAAAAACTCTTAGAAAACCCCTTTAAGAGGTGGGCAGCAGAGTTGAGAATAGATTGGAGGGGTGTGAGAGTGATAGATGGTAAGCCACAAAGGAGAGTCCAGGCAGGAGATGACGAGGGTATTCTTGCCTGGGAGCCCATTCCTCTGTTCATGGTAAATCTCTGTGTTTTGTTCCTGATGACAGCCACACAGATGGGTGGGGACAAGCATTGATTAAGGGTGCGGCTACACATCGATTTTGGGGTTTGACGTGTATCGCACGCCCAAGTATCTCATTGTAGCAGGGCTACCATGGGAATGAATGGAGTCGCAGCACGACTCACGCCAATCACAAAAGATCCAACAGTACTGGACCCCATTCATTCCTATAGTAGACCTGATGCACGGCAATACAAAATCGCCACCCTAACTGTTCAATTCTCCATGCCGATTTTTTATTTTTTCGTGCATAAACCTTAGCATTATAAATAGAATTGCAGTTTACAAAAAAGTGCTTGTAACTACACAAAAACTGAGTTTTCCTTTGTATCGCTGTATGGAACCTTTACAGCATTACTGGCCAAATGAGAACAACTGCCAGAAACCATGATGTAATGCATGGCTGTTTACAAAGAATTTGTAAAATCGCCCCACATCTGTGTTTCTCATTACCAAGAATCACTTAAAATGGAAACTAAAGGCACGTGTGACGTCCTACTGAAAAATGCCACTTATACCGGGTATAAATAAACCACTCGAACAGTCGCTAATAGTTTGGCCAAGAGCAGCTTGGCAGCCATCAAAAGAATTGTATATTTATACATCATACTGAATTTTCCCACCTGTCTGGACATGCTGGGAGTTGTAGTTTTGGAATAGCAGGAAAGCCTAAGGATGTGGAATGTTTGCCTTAAACAACTTTGTGTTACTGTAATTCTAAAAAAATTTCTTGGAATTTTTTTTTTTCTTGGTCTGACTGAAGCTTTGAATCTTCTCCTTCATAAACAATTGGGAATTGCAAAAGTAGCAATTCCCTAATACAATGTTATTTCAGGCCGAGTCTAATAACATCATGCAGGCTGCTGCCTTGCACATTCGGCAGTAGAATACATGCTGCTGTTTTGTGGCAGGTCTTATCTCGTGCAGCCGTGCCCGATCAGATTCTTGATAATAGAAGTATTATTCAAGGCAGCACCCACCCAGGTTATGTAATCTCATACGATGGTGCAAGTTCATGTAACCCATTGTTGTGGGTTAAAGAAAACCTATGAGTAAGATAATGCTTCCTTAGGGAAGAATGAGTTAAAGGGGTTCTCTAAGCTACAGATATTGATAACCTGTCCTCCGGATAGATCATCAATATCAGAAAGGTGGGATCTGACTCCCAGCACTACCACCAATGGGCTGCGACAGCATCTGGAACGATACAGTGTGTGGAGCGGGAGGCAGGCAGCGTCATAGACTTTGTAGCGGCTGTGACGGGTTACTAGAGCACAGCTCCGATTCAGGCTACCTTCACATTAGCGTTTTTACTGGATCCAGCAGGATTCAGCAAAAACGCTTTAGTTACTGATAATACAACCATCTGCATTCGTTATCAACGGATTTGGCTGTATTATCTGTAACATTACCAAGACGGATCCGTCATTAACTCCATTGACAGTCAATGGAGGACGGATCCGTTTTCTATTGTGGCAAATTGTGCTAGAGAAAACTGATCCATCCCCGTTGACTTGCATTGTGGGTCATGCCGGATCCGTCTTGCTCCGCATCCCAGGACGGAAAGCAAACTACAACATGTTGCGGTTTGCTCTCCGGTCTGGGAACGCAACTAAACGGAACGGAATGCATTTTGGAGCATTCCATTCTGTTCAGTTCAGTTCAATTTTGTCCCCATTGACAATGAATGGGGACAGAACGGAAGCGTTTTTTACGGTATTGAGCCCCTGTGACTGATCTCAATACCGGAAAACTAAAACGCTAGTGTGAAAATAGCCTCAAATAAAAGGGAGCTAAGCTTCAGTACACCCATGCTGGAAACTGCATAGTGTACGGAGCATCCTGCTTCCACTCTGTCACTCTTTCACGCAGTCATTGTTAGGTCAGTGTCGATCACAGACATTTAACCCCTCAAATGTCGTGGTCAGTTGTGACCATGGCATCTGAGGCAAATTACCTTCGGAGTGCAGTGCTTACTGGGCCTGAATGGCTCCCCTGAGCAGCGATCGGGGGAGTCGTTCATTGTCTACAATAGCCTGGGTCTTTTTGAAGAAACCCATGCTTTTGCAGTTGTAGTTGCTATGGAGCCCTGCAGGTGGCAAGGCTCCATAAGAACTTAGCGAATCTGCAAAGATTTGCAATGGCAAATCATTGCAATGTAATGGAGAAGTAATCTAAACATTGCTCATTATAGTCACCTAGGGTGACATAAAAAAATATATAATTAAAATATAAGTGGTATTGTAATTGTCCTGACGATAATGAAGGTAACACGTCAGTTTTACTGCAGGGGGAATGCCGTAAAGACAGAACCCATAAAACTGTGTTGGAATTGTGTGTTTTTGTCCCAATTCCACCACATTTGGATTTTGTTTTCAAGCTTCTCAATACATTGCATATTAAATGGTACTTAGAAAGTACAACTTGTCCCGTAAAAAAGTTCTCACATGGCTATGTGAATGGAAAAATAAAAAAGTTATGAATCCGGGAAGGCAGGAAGTAAAAAAACAGAAACGTCAAAATGGAAAATCCTCCAGAGATGAAAGGGTCAAATGCATACAACTATTCCAGATATTCTACCTGATTTTTTGCATTTTTATTGGCTTTTTAGATCTTATGATTTACAGACCTCTGTCATACTGGCATGTCATGTAGTTTTTTCTGAACATTTTAACATCTGCCAAAAATATTTAGTGCTGTCCCAAGTTGTCAGTGCTTGTAGTGACGTCAGCGAGGGACAGCTTTAGATTTATCACCAGTCACATAGCTGTGTGAGGGCGGCCAGCCATTTCACCTCTTGCATGTGGCTGGATCAGAAGCAGCTACTCACCAAGGGCAAGTCACGTTTTCTCTTATGCTTTTATACCATTGGAAATTTTGCAGAACAGATTTCTGTTTGATATCCATAATAACACTGCACCAATGGGTGTGAATGCACCCCTCCAAAATGGGCTCCCAAAGTGGTGACTCAGGGGACAACAATCCCTGGTTATAACGAGTGCTTCCATGACATGCTACCTAGATCAAGATGCCTCAAAGGTGTCAAAGATGTCTCACATCAATTACGAGTCCCCTCTGCGTGGCCAAATTGGCTCATAGATGAGCGGCTAATTTATTTTGGGGTTACATGCTGGATCAATGGATCAGTTCTCAGCAGTTCCTGAACAATTGCAACTCGTTCTTGGCGATTATTTCATTCCATTGGTAATTTCAGTGTTTGGTTTGCGTCATTAGGAAGATCCTGTAGAGCAGTGTTTCTTAACTCCAGGCCTCAGGGCTCGCCAGCCGGTCATGATTTGAGAATATCCCACATAATGAATACCTGGGGTAAGTCCTGATGCATTGACACTAATAGGATCACCTGCTCGGTACTAAGGAAATCCTGAAAACATTACATGCCGGGGTCGTGAGAACTGGAGCTAAGTAACTCTGTTCTAGATCATGGCGTGTTATGTTGGGGCTACTGCTGCAACATTGATATGGTATGTGATGCCGAGGCACAGTAGAGAAAGAGTTGGTCGGCACTCCTAGTCGCTGAAGGTGGTGCTCAGTGGTTAATGGTATTCAAAGTCAGATATAGTAAACCACGGCACTCAGTTGTATTGCGAAATAGTGATGATTCTTTATTCCATCCAAAATTGATAAGAAGCCATTGGCCAACGTTTTGGTCTAACTTAGACCTTGTTCACGGCCGTAATATTGGCAGCCAAGTAGTTGTAGGGGTGATGGCGTCCTCCCTACAACTACTTGGCTGCCAATATTACGGCCGTGAACAAGGTCTAGGTTAGACCAAAACGTTGGCCAATGGCTTCTTATCAATTTTAGTCACCTTTCTGACAAGCGAAAAGCCCTGAACCTGAGTGTGGAGTGCTGGGTGGGAATTTCACAATGAGCCAGGTGTATACATGGATATGTGTGTGTGAGGAAAGGTTAAAGGGGGTTGTGCCACTTTATCAATGTATGCCCTATCCCCAGGGCATGGGATCCCCACTTTTCACGAACCAAACTGAAGATATCCGAGTACAAGGCTTGGCTATCTACAGTATGGCAGTCCTAGGAAACACGCTGGACTTGACACCATTCATACTGGCATTCTCGTGAACAGAGGGGGTTCCACCAGGGGTGGTCCCACCCACTATTAGGAAGTCATTTTATTAGTCGCACAACATTTTACTTGTGGTTTTTTTCCAGACTTCTCTTTCTATAGAAAAGTTGATGAGACAACGCTTGGAAAAAAAACTCCACACCTAGAGCCTGCTTTGATTAAAAAAAAATAATAATTGTCATGGGATGGCAGCAAACTATCTTAGTCGCCACAGCAAAAAAAAAAACAACAAACATTGGGGCACATTTAATAAGACCGGCATTTTAGACACCGGTCTTAATAACCCCTGCGCTGGGGGTGGATCGCCGAAGTTATGTAGAGACGCCAGCTCCCTAGCCATCTTACATTTAGACCATTTTCTTCACCTAAACCAGACGTAGAAAATGATAAATGCGACGGGTCGCAGATCCTGCCGCACCATGGCGTGCAATAGAATCTGCACCAGATATACGACCACCTTAGTGTTTCAAGGGCATTTTCTAATTTCTTATTGACCAGCATGTAACATCTTTTTCTTTATTAAAAAAAAATGCAGATGGCAAGAAAACACATGTAAAAATCTGTAAAGCATACCTCCACAGTTAGAGTATACTCACGTGGCAGTTTATTTTTTTGCTGATTTTCCACAGAGATCTTCATCAGTGTTACTTGCGGATTTTGTCACAGATTTTGACAGATCTTACCCCTTGCATTGCAAAGGGTGAAATCTGCACTGAAAATCCACGCAAAGAATTGACGTGCGGTAGATTTCAAAATCTTCCCTGCAGGTCAAATTCCCGACAGTGTACATGCCCCACATACATGCACTGCTACTCTGAAAATAAATGTGAACCTTTGTGTGTGCCTATCCCCTTACAGTGCAGGAGATTGCTGTAATCATTTTTCTTTTCTAGCTGAAGGAACACACTGACCCCCATAATACAGCTCTGACCCCTCTTTACTGACGCATTTGCTGTTATAGACAGACGGGCCGGGCACCCCATTAGGGAACATTTATCAGCGTGTTGCAGCTTTAAATCGGCAGGGTTTTTATTTTGAATGGGGGAGGGGCTGGGTGTGGTTGGGTGGACCTTGTTGGTCTCAGACCTGGAACGGGGAGTATGGGCCTGAGCGCCATCATAGCATATCCTCATCATTATTATGATCCTGTTTGGTGCACTCATGATGAGTCTCCTGCTAGAGCGTGATATTTCCATGTGATCCCTCCATCCAGAGTGCTTCCATTTACTTGCCAGGCTTATGTCACAAAGCACCCTGTGTTCTTCTATGCAAATCAGCAAATGATTCATCCTCCTCTTCAACAAACATGAAACATTTTGCTCCAGGTTTGAGTAAACACAGAAAGGCTTCCATCAATCCATGTGAGCTGAGCTGCTTCACATCTACTAAATTTCTCCGGAAAAAAAATTAAATTATTAGATGTTTTTTAACAGTAAATATGTGGTGCTTTTATAAAGCTTAGTGAACCCAAGCACCATGCATGGTATTGGTATTTTTTGGTGCAGAAGGTGGTGTTAGGCCCAGAGCAAGGAGTGCCGTTTCTAGTTGCAGGGGGTGATCTGTAGCCCGCCTGTAAACTGTATAGATCCGAGGACCCCAATATTAAATTTCTATTAAAAGGAATGGGCCCAAGCTTGTATATATCCTATAGGTGCATGGGGAAATGAAATTGGGTCATTTGGAGTACTAAACTAATTTGAGCTTTGTATTTGGAACTTTTTGTTCTTGGCCAAGTTCTTGTCTTTCGAATGAAACAATTACACAGTAGTTCCCACCTCAAATATACAAGAACTTTCTAGAAGCCCTCCTCAAAAAAAACTCAACAGAAATTACATAGCGTTCATGTGTGTATACATATTAGGAGAATTTATCATGAGGGGAATTTTTGAAATCAGTTTTTCTGAGTCTGCATTGGCGTAATTTAGGCCAAATTTATCAAAAACATGACATTGGTCTAGATGTTACTGCAGTAACTGGAGTAAGATTACGTCTTTTTAACTTCCCTGCCCACTTTTCAAAATTGGAGTGAATGATGTAAAAATGTAAACTGTTGCAAAATGTTTGCACAAATAAGCCCAAAAAGTTTCAAGCCCCGATTTTGTGACCTTTTTGAAGCCAGAATTATGTAGCGCAGAGTGTAGTACATTCCCCTATTAGTTCTTAGATTGCTACTCTGAGTTTCTTTCAGATGATGCTCCTCCAAGCCATGTGGTGGAATGGAAGTGGCAACCCTGTGAGCACATTTGATGTGGAGTACAGTAGGTGTCAGTCATACCGCACCATCTGAACTACCTTGGGGGTTGAATCGTGCAGTTTGGATGGTGAAGTTTGATAGAGCAACATTATTTTTTGTGTTGGTTCTGGTTTTGTATTGAGTGTCTTGGTTCCTTCAGTTAGGCTACTTTCACACTAGCGTTCGGGGCTCCGCTTGTGAGTTCCGTTTGAAGGGGCTCACAAGCGGCCCCGAACGGATCCGTCCAGCCCTAATGCATTCTGAATGGATGCGGATCCGCTCAGAATGCATCAGTCTGGCTCCGTTTGTCCTCCGCTCCGCTCAGCAGGCGGACACCTGAACGCAGCTTGCAGCGTTCGGGTGTCCGCCTGGCCGTGCGGAGGCAAACGGATCCGTCCAGACTTACAATGTAAGTCAATGGGGACGGATCCGTTTGAAGTTGACACAATATGGCTCAATTTTCAAACGGATCCGTCCCCCATTGACTTTCAATGTAAAGTCAAAACGGATCCGTTTGCATTATCATGAACAAAAAAAAAAAAAAAAAAATTTTATTTTATTTTTTTTGTTTATGATAATGCAAACGGATCCGTTCTGAACGGATCTAAGCGTTTGCATTATAGGTGCGGATCCGTCTGGGCACATACCAGACGGATCCGACCTAAACGCAGGTGTGAAAGTAGCCTTAGTAAAGTATGGTATTTAATTGGCCAGAAAGATTCTTTGGACACAAAATGTTGTTTCACCTTCTGCAGCTTGTAGTTCCATGTAATGGGCTCTTTCAGGTAATTCCTAAAGGAGCCCATTGTAGTAAATATCATATACCATGCATGGAATTACTGTATAATGTCATAAAGCTAGAAGACGTGGAGAGATTCACGACATATGATACAAGGATGTCCAGCATGTACAATGCATACTGCAACTTCTGTTTTTTCTAGAAATATTGAAAGAAGTACAGATATTACAGAATTAAAGGAAATGTGTCATCAGAAAATGACCTACTGTTTAAATCACTTTTTTATGTAAAGCGTTTTTTTTTGTTAATTTTTCCATGTCATTATATTAAAAAATATATATAATCCTGCAATTTTCACACTGGACGCTAGGCCTAATAATAAGTCATGATTTATTGTTCTGTAAAAATAACTTTTCAGTAGCTATCTCATTATCAGCACAGGAAGAATTACAATGACAAGTAACACCTCGGCATAGATAACATAGGATCTACCATACACAATAGGGGGATATCACAGCTTATCTACTCCCCCCTGGCCTCTGCACAGATCACAGAGCATGCCAAGAAAACTCTCCTATAGAAGTCAATGAGTCCTCACCTGTTCATTGTGTCTATGGACCATGTAACTGCTCAAAAGACAGGAAGTCTTAACATATGGTATTTTAGGCCTAGTGACCAGTGTTAAAATTGCTGTATTATTTACATGAAAAAATATATATAGGTAGTGATATGGAAAAATGGCAAAAAAAAACACGCCAAAAATTCAAAAAAATATATGTTTAACATCAAAACGTAATTTAAACAATACGTCATTTTCTAATGATACATTACCTTTAAAGAGTTTGTCTCATTTTAGCAAGTTGTATTTATCATGTAGAGGAAGTTAATACAAGGCACTTACTAATGTATTGTGATTGTCCATATTGCTTCCTTTACTGTCTGGATTTATTTTTCCATCACTTTATACACCGCTCGTTTCCATGGTTACAGACCACCCTCAAATCCATCAGTGGTGGTCGTGCTTACACACTATAAGAAAAAGCGTCAGTCTCTCTGGTGGCCGAGACCATGGGAGCGCACATAGGCAGTGGCATAACTACCATAGCGGCAGACCATGCGACTGCTATGGGGCCCAGGGCAAGAGGGGGCCCAGTCTTAGTTGGGATTATCTCCTCTTCTACTCTAGGTGAAAACGTGGTCACGACTCTACCCTCTAAAGGAACACCTTTTAGCAAATGAGGCAGTGGAAAAATGGCCCATGGGTCATTGAAAGGGGTTCAGGAGGAAACCCTTTGTTGCTGTGTGTGGGGGGGCCTGGTTTGATCGTTGCTATGGGGCCCTTACTTCTCTATGTACGCCACTGCACATAGGCTAGTGCTTTTTTCCTATATTGTGCAAGCACGGCCACTGCTGATAGATTGCTAGGTGGTCTGTAACCATGGAAACGAGCAGTGTATTATGTGATAGAAAAATGAATCCAGACAGCAAAGGAGGCAAGATGGATAATAACAGTACATTAGTAAGTGCCTTGTATTAACATTCGCTACATGATAAATGCCACTTACTGAAGTGAGACAGCCCCTTTAAGTGGTGTAAAGTCCTGAAGCATGGTAGGGCAGTGTGGCGGAGACACGGACGCAACAGTCCTGATAAAGTAACGTAGGGATTTAGTTCAGCTCCAATATGGATTAAACAACAGAAGAGAAACAACACCAAAAAGCGTTCGCCTGGCTGGGCTGGTATAGTGACTGAGCACCCCTGCCTCGCGCTCCCAGGGGTGCTGGTAATACTCGGCTCTGGTACCAGCCTGCAGACTTCTTTTACAGAGAGCTGCTGCTGGTTCCCTCAGGCTTTGATGCACCTGTAATGACGCCCCCTTTCTCAGCTGGACGGACTGAGTCTCCCACACTCTCTGTAGGGGAGCCGGAGTGGTGAGTCCGTCCCACTACCACCTATTCACCACTCCGATAAAGCCGGCCCAGATCTTCTCATTTACCAACAGTTCAGCAACAAAACAACATTATCCGGCTTTTAATATCTCGCCCAGCTTAACTTTCTGGGTGAGATATACACTCCCTGCAATATAATTCCTGCTGTCTGCCTACAGTGGATACAATAGGATCTGGGTGGCATTTCAGATGTGTCCAATGTCCTATCCGTTTGTAGTATGTAGTATCAATGCACACTAATGTCTGGGGGATCCTCAGCAATCTCTCAAGGAAACGAATGGACAATGTACTGTACTTCCTGCTACATATCGCTTGCATCTCATCACCATAGAGGCACTAGGCTGCGTTCACACTACTGTTTCATCACATTAGACAGGAAGAACTTGTTGAAATAACAGACACCACAACAGATCCCCATCAGACCCCATTATAAGTCAGTGGATGTTGTGATTTCCATTACAGCAAAGTGTACAGACCCCAATAGACATTAGTGCTGGGATGGCCAACCTGAGGCTCTCCAGCTGTTGTAAAACTACAACTCCCACCATGACCTGCAGTAGACTAATAGCTGTTGGTACTCTGGGCATGCTGGGAGTTGTAGTTTTGCAACAGCTGGAGAGCTGCAGGTTGGCCATCCCTGCATTAGTGTGTTGTCGGCTGGGACCGAACCTCAATCTAATGTTGGGGAGCTCCTAACTCTCCCCCGAAAGATGACTTTGGGGGAGACCAGGAATGTTTTCGCCTGATCCTTTTCTTCTCCCGGGGAAAATTTGCCACCAGAAGTATCTGCCAGCAGCTTTCTTCTCTCTCCCCACTGAAAAGTGAGTGTATATGTGTGCGGGGGTCAAGCTTCATATAATCCTTATTATCAGTATGTTTAAGGCTTGCATTACTGCAAATTAAAATATATATATATATATCTTCATCACCGTGCGACTGGCTGTGTGTTTTTTAGGCATCATATCATTGGTCTGAAACGCGTTAGCTGCTTGCATTTGTCCTCTTTCTTGGATTTTACTGTCCTGTTCAGTATTTTACGGAAGCTGGAATGATATCTTGAAATCACACATGCATACACTGACCTAACTGAATTACACAGCAATAGGTTAGCGTTACAAATTTGTAAAACCGCTGCATTTTTTATGATGCTCGGACCACAGCGCCCGGACCCCTGCAAGTTGTATTCCCTAGAACCGCGGGAGGTATAAATGGCATGCCCAGCTTCACACATTTTCCCATTGTCCTTTAATTGCTGCATAATACATTTATTTGTAGATTGATGTACAAAGATTAAATGCACGGAGATGAATGCAATTTATCATAAATGCCTCAAAATGCAATTTTTGTTTTTGGCTTGACAGCATTTCTATGGAAGCTGTGTAATTATAGGGTAAGGGAAAATGAATGTTTGGATATGCGGCTGCGGCAGTCATACTATATTAAGGCTTGCGAGCTCCCAGCTGCCAGGCCAGAGGCTTCTCGATCTGTCTACTACTTTATTTAGGATGAATGCTCACATTCCAGGAGTCAGCTGTTGGAAGAACTGTAGGAGTCTTCGAGGAATGTTACTATTCCAGAATTAGCTTTCGCTCTGAACTTTAATTCCAAAAAGAGAGATTTGGGAAGCTCATTAGACAGATTTTTAATTCCCGGCAGCTGCTGGTTTTATGGCCCTAAGTGTTCTGCGAGACTGAAGAAATAGCCCTCAATATTTCATAGGTTGCTCTTTCCGTACAGGGCTGCAGACATTTTGGAGTCTTGATTACACTTCCTGGCATCTCCCGCTAAGTCTGAGCCCTGCTGTCAGATTGCTGGCTTTTCTGTGCAAGTGAATGAGCTCTGTGTTGTGAGGCTGGGGTTTAATGATTTAACCATATGAGCTGGAATGGAATTTTTTTCTCACTGTCAGACATTTCTTCATGAGGTGCTGGGATTATAACCGTTAACAGAATGCCGTTTAACACAATAGAGTGCATTTTTTTTTCTCTCGTTGCGTCTACAATGCATTCAGAAAGTCTTCAGACCCTTTCACTTTTTTTTACATTTTGTTATGTTGAGGCCTTGTGCTAAAAAGTTCAAATGTTTCCCCATCGTTCTGTACTTAGTCCCCCATAATGACAACAGTAAAAAGAATGTTCAAAATCTTTGCTAATTTTTTGAAAAGAAAAAACTAAAACATTGCATTGACATAAGTATTCAGACCCTTTATTCAGGACGTAGTTGAAGCACCTTTGACAGCGATTACAGCCTCCCGTCTTTTTGGGTTTGATGCCACAAGGTTTGCACACCTGGATTTGGGGATTTTTCTGCTATTCTTCTCTGCAGATCCTCTCAAGTTTTGTCAGGTTGGATGGAGACCATCGATGGACAGCTTTTTTCTGTTCTCCCCAGAGATGTTCAATTGGGTTCAAGTCGGGGCTCTGGCTGGTCCACTAAAGAGCTTTCACAGAGCCAGTCCTGTGTTCTCTTGGCGGTGTGCTTTGAGTCATTGTCTTGTCGAAGGGTAAACCTCTGGCCCAGTCTGAAATCCAGACTGAATCAGGTTTTTATTAAGATTATCTCTGTACTTTGCACCATTCAGCTTTCCCTCAACTCTGACTACCATGCGTCACTGTAGGGATGGTATTGGACAGGTCATGAGCAGTGCCTGGTTTCTTCCAGACATAATGCTTAGAATTCGAGCCAAAAAGTTAAATATTGGTTTCATTAGACCAGAGACTGTTTATAACAGTCTGAGAGTCCTTTTAGGTGCTTTTTTTTTCAATCTTTCGTGTTTCTTGCCACTCTGTCATAAAGCCCAGATTTGTGGAGTGCTGCAGTGATGGTTGGCCTTCTAGAAGTTTCTCCTGTCTTTTGGAGCTCAGCCAGAGTCACCAGTGGGTTCTTGGTCACCTCTTTTACCAAGGTCCTTTTCCCCTGATTAGTTTGGAGGGGTGGCGAGCTGTAGGAAGAGTCCTAGTTGTTCCAAACTTTTTCCATTGAAGAATAATGGAGGTTACTTTCTCTTGGGAGCTTTCAGCGGGGCAGACATTTTTTGTACCTTTCTTCAGATCTGTGCCTTCACACAATAATGTCTCGGAACTCTACAGGCAGTTCTTTCCTCTTTGTGGCTTGTTTTTTTCTGTGATATGCATTGTTAGCTGTAAGACATTATGCAAACAGTGGTGTGTCTTTCCAAATAATAGCCAAATTATAGATTTTTACCACAGGTGGACTCCAATCAAGGTGCAGAAACATCTCAAACATGATCAAATGGCAGACCCCCAGAGCAAAATGTCAAGGGTCATAGCAAAGGGTCTGAATACCTATGTCCATGTGAAATTTTGTGTTTTTCTACATTTGCAAGCATTTAAGGGAGATTTAGTGCAGACTGATGGGGAAAACTAAATTTTTTAAGTTTTAGCTCAAGGCAACAACATAACAAAATGTGAAAAACGTGAAAGGGTCTGACTGAAGACTTTATAAATGCACTGTATTCATTGAGCATATTCACTTATGTCAATCCCTTTCCTCAATGGTACTTACAATGTAATCTTCCTACAGGCTCATGCACACAGTAATGTCATGTGCAGTAATCACATGGTACACAGACTGCACAACATGTCTGGGTTACTGACCCATATCAAATTCCGTGTGCTGCCATTTAGCACCTTTAATGAGGTATTGTATTCTCCCCTAGGAACAATGCAATACTTTTAAGGAAGAATGCCTTCATCTAGAGGCATGCGTTGGAGCACGCTTAATTGCTTTGAGATGAAAAATGTCTTTTAGGGTATATTCAGGCAACAGTTTTAAAAAACCGCCATTAAAAAGGACCTTTTACCACTCCTGACATTCCTGTTTTAATAGCTTCATGCATTCCCCATGTAATAACAATTCTGGGGAATCTGTTCTTATGGCTCTATGTTGTGTCTTTCTGTTATTATTTCTACTAGAAGTTATGAATGAATTGCTATTAGCCTTCAGTAAGGCTACAGAGGGGAGGTAACCAGTTGGGGGGGTGTACCTTACACTCCAAGCATGATCATGTGATGTCACCAGACTAGGTGTTTCAGGTCCTGCTGCCTCCAATGAGGAGTGAGTGTCCCCACACATGCAAGTGAATGATGTGAGTAGTAGAACATTTTTTTTTAACCCCGAAAGGCCAAATTTTACTCGGTGTAACCATTTTTAACGGTTGTGTTACGAGTGCACTCCTGTCTAAACGGCCGCAAAAAAACTGTCCCGCTGATTTCAATGGGGTTAGTCTCGCTGTGAAAATGGCCCAAAATAGCACCTATCCTATTTTTGAACGGCCACTATTCACTAGACTTTAATAGGCTTTGAAAACCACCATGTGACGGACGTTACAGAAATGCCCGTCGCACAGCCGATTTTCACATTCGCGTGAATGAGGCCTCAGACAGTTCATACGTCCACCCCTATTTATTTGTGCCATGTGGGAGTAAGCTGGAGTACCTTGAAGAATAAGAGTACGGACACACAGAGCCGATTTTTGTAACTATTGGATTTGTGTCGGTTTTTGCTGCAGATTTGCCAAATATTTCACCCCATGCATTGTAAAGGGTCAAATCCGCGGTCGATATCCGAAGCATGAATTGAC
Organism: Bufo bufo; assembly: GCF_905171765.1. Classification (NCBI taxonomy): domain Eukaryota; kingdom Metazoa; phylum Chordata; class Amphibia; order Anura; family Bufonidae; genus Bufo; species Bufo bufo. The sequence goes on from NC_053397.1 coordinate 175,235,781, forward strand.
ATTGGCACCTCTGGTCAATTTACACAGTGGATTTTTTAATTTTTTTGCATCACATTGATGACATTTCAATTCATTATAAATTACTATAAAGTGCTGCAGATTTGTCACACGCAAATCCACTGTGTATCCATCTAATGGGGATGACCCAAAATATAGCGATTTTTATTTATATATTTTTTATTTTTTTAGTTTTCGTTGCCGCTTGCCAGTCCCCTTGCTGTTTCCGTCACAGCCCCAAAAATGTTGGAATTTCCTATGACTGCTCCAACGTAAAATTTGATGTTAAATATATTTAGTTGAGTCTCATTTTACACATTAGCTTTAGATTTAATAGAAAAATCCATATGCCATGTGTCAGGCAGACGGCGGCGAGCGTTTTCTGTCTGAAGAACGCGGTTAAAAAAATAAGTCAGGTAATGTAATTCACTAAAGTGAGAAGCAACCGAGCAAGGTGCATTGTTTCTGGGTGAACTTCATTTCACAGCTCGGTGCCCTTAGCCCGCAGATGATCAGATATTCACAGCATGCCAAACGCCAACAAATGTGGATTCATGCGAGTGGAGCTGGCACTGGCAGCAGTAATACTTTGTCATGACTGTGGGGGGCAGCGTGCCTAGAGGCACACAATAAATCATGTTCTCACAGTACAGTTAAACTCTTGTTTCGTTATGAAGCACTGTATTGCATAATATATTAGGATTATTCCAGATGGATCGAATAAGCAGGGAAGTTAAATCCTAGTCTATGTGAGGTTTGCACAGTTGTACAGCCAATACCGCTTGCTAAACAGGAAAATAGGACCATCTTGGGAATACTATATCTGCTCTCCTGATATTTCTGTTTTAGTAAATACTTCTATTCCTCAAAATCCTGGAGCATCTTTTCTTAGAACTCTGGATTGTGCTGTTCCTCCGTTATTCCTCCTAGACAGGATGTTACTGTAACGACGCTGGTTTTTTATAAGACTGCAGATCTGGACTTCACTTACTATATGTCAGTTGCCTTTTCCAGGTACTTACCAGTGTTGTCTTCCGGTACTCAGATACCCCCAGGACTTACAATAGGGCTGAATTGTATAACTGGATGGGCGCAAGAATATTATTATGTAGCCCGTATCAACAATGGCATGGAACCAAGGTACAGGGGTAGATACTCATTGCTGGATGACAGCAACCAAATGATGATGGTGCACTGAATACTAAATCAGACAGATGAAGATACCCAAAGATGAACAGAGAGACAGACAGCTGACCCTAACTACCTCTACCTGAATCTTTCCTTGTGTATATCCCTGAACACCGGCACCCACTAACACCCCACTCTGACCCTCAATACTCCTAAATGTTTGCCTATTGAAACCCTACTCTGTAATACTGACCCTCTCGTGTAGGTAGGATACAGAGAATCCCCTAATCTCCATGAAAACCGCCGTGTCTACCTATTTGGATGATCTGCCCTAAATTGCAGGCCCCAACTGGGTGACAGTCCCTTTCCTGACTAAGGGGTAGTCAGACAAAAGCAGGTCAGGACTTAGGATAGGTCATCAATATCTGATGAGTGGTGGTCCAACTGCAGGCATCTTGAAGGGGCTGCAATTCTCAGACAGCATCTTCACAGTATACCAAGCACCACCTATTAGGATACCGGCACATGGATACGGACTGTCTTGCATAAATTCGGTGAGAATTTTTAATGTGGATATTTGATGCGGATATTTGATTTGATGCAGATCTCACTCTTGTACGCACCGCACGGAGAAGTGACATCCTGCAGATTTCAAAAAACGCACTTCAGATTAATTTCGGCACGGAACAAAAAAGCCAAGTGTACAATCTCATACGCTTTGCTCGTACTGTATTAAGCTGCAGGTTTTCTGCAAGAGAACCTGCACGGGGGAAAAACCGCTCGTAATCTGCAACGTGTAGAGAAGAAGGATTTGTTGTTAGTCTGTACACAGTCTGATGCAAACTTGTCCTGCAGTGCAAATACTATGACGCTCTGGGAAATAGGATGTTTCTAGAAGGCCGGTATTTACCTCCAGAGGGCCTGGCTTTGTGTGTACTAAACGTATGACTGGTGACTGTCGTCATCCCAGGCTTGTGAGAGGAGGGTGAGCAGAATGACGGGACAGGAGTAATCAAAGAACAGGAACCTCAGTGGATGAATATAAAAAGAACACGAGCGTGTACTGTACTTACCGCTATATATAGGCTGCAGGCCTCCAGAAATAGGACTGGAGCAGCTTTCCTCTGCACAGCACTATAGGTATAAAGGTCTGCCACATTCTGCGGAGTTCTCTAGTTTATAAAGGTTTGGAGTTCTTTTTTAGTTTTTTTTCTAACTTTTGTTCTTGTTAGTTTTATTTAGGCCTCATGCACACAACAGTATGAATTTTGTAGTCCGCAAAAAGCCGATCCCCAAAATACGGATGATGTCTGTGTGATGTCTGTGCAGCTTTTTTTTTTTTTTTTTTTGCAGCCAAGAATAGGACATGTTCGATCTGTTGCAGAAAGGACATACAGATGATGATCCTTGTGCTTTCCGCATCCATATGTCCATTCCGCAAAGGGATAGAACATGTCCTATACCTGGCGGACCACGGACCCATTAAAGTCAATGCGTCCGCAAAAAAAAACACATTCAACACAGACGTCACACGGACATTATATGAATTTTGTGGATCGCACATTCTATGTGAATAAAGCTAACTCCCTAGGCAGTTGTAGACGTGTATTACCTAACAACCCTGCCCGTTGTGTGTATAGTCTTTTTACGTTCGTTTGCCTGTAAGTGTATCGGTTTTCATTGCATACTTTGAATGGGAAGGGTCCTCCTGTTGTGATGTTTGTCCAAACTTAGGTGGCGATTCCTGCAGCTTATGGTATCTCTCTACGTGCAGCTGCGCAGAAATAGAGCAAGAAAGTAGCTGCAGCTGCGTCCCCTCTTCCCCCATCCTTCCAGTCTGTTTATTATGGTATTGCGTCAGTAAGGGATTGAATAAGTTTCTGAACATTTACAGAGAGACTGCAAACAGAGAACGTTAAAGAGGACCTGTCGCCTCTCCTGACATGTCTATTTTAGTAACTACTTCCATTTCCCATGTATTAACAATTCTGGAGCATCTATGCTTATGACTCTACATTGTACCGTTCCTTTATTATTCCTGTTAGAAGTTATGAATGAATTGCTGACAGTCTGCAATTAAGGTCCACATGGGTGTTACTAGTTGCGAGTGTGTCCCTGCACAATCTGACACTGACAGCACGGTTTGGATATTGTCAGAGTGCGCAGGGACACACCTCCCAAAACTGGTAAAACCCATCTGCTAGTATTTCATTTCTAACTTCTAGCAGGAATAATAAAGGAATGGCACAACATACAGACATAACAATAGATGTTCCAGAATAGTTATTACATGGGGGATGCAAGTGGTTGCTAAAACAGATACAGTTGCAAGAAAAAGTATGTGAACCCTTTGGAATGATATGGATTTCTGCACAAATTGGTCATAAAATGTGATCTGATCTTCATCTAATTCACAACAATAGACAATCACAGTCTGCTTAAACTAATAACACACAAATAATTAAATGTTACAATGTTTTTATTGAACACACCATGTAAACATTCACAGTGCAGGTGGAAAAAGTATGTGAACCCTTGGATTTAATAACTGGTTGAACCTCCTTTGGCCGCAATAACTTCAACCAAACGTTTCCTGTAGTTGCAGATCAGACGTGCACAACGGTCAGGAGTAATTCTTGACCATTTCCCTTTACAGAACTGTTTCAGTTCAGCAATATTCTTGGGATGTCTGGTGTGAATCGCTTTCTTGAGGTCATGCCACAGCATCTCAATCGGGTTGAGGTCAGGACTCTGACTGGGCCACTCCAGAAGGTGTATTTTCTTCAGTTTAATACATTCTGTTGTTGATTTACTTCTATGCTTTGGGTCGTTGTCCTGTTGCAACACCCATCTTCTGTTGAGCTTCAGCTGGTGGACAGATGGCCTTAAGTTCTCCTGCAAAATGTATTGATAAACTTGGGAATTCATTTTTCCTTCGATGATAGCAATCCGTCCAGGCCCTGACGCAGCAAAGCAGCCCCAAACCATGATGCCTCCACCACCATACTTCACAGTTGGGATGAGGTTTTGATGTTGGTGTGCTGTGCCTCTTTTTCTCCACACAGTGTTGTGTGTTTCTTCCAAACAACTCAACTTTGGTTTCATCTGTCCACAGAATATTTTGCGAGTACTGCTGTGGAACATCCAGGTGCTCTTGTGACAACTGTAAACGTGCAGCAATGTTTTTTTTGGACAGCAGTGGCTTCCTCTGTGGTATCCTCCCATGAAATCCATTCTTGTTTAGTGTTTTACGTATCGTAGAATCGCTAACAGGGATGTTAGCATATGGCAGAGACTTTTGTAAGTCTTTAGCTGACACTCTAGGATTCCTCTTCACCTCATTGAGCAGTCTGCGCTGTGCTCTTGCAGTCATCTTTACAGGACGGCCACTCCTAGGGAGAGTAGCAGCAGTGCTGAACTTTCTCCATTTATAGACAATTTGTCTTACCGTGGACTGATGAACAGCAAGGCTTTTGGAGATACTTTTATAACCCTTTCCAGCTTTGTGCAAGTCAGCAATTCTTAATTGTAGGTCTTCTGAGAGCTCTTTTGTGTGAGGCATCATTCACATCAGGCAATGCTTCTTGTGAAAAGCAAACCCAGAACTGGTGTGTGTTTTTTATAGGGCAGGGCAGCTGTAACCAACACCTCCAATCTCATCTCATTGATTGGACTCCAGTTGGCTGACACCTCATTCCAATTAGCTCTTGGAGATGTCATTAGTCTAGGGGTTCACATACTTTTTCCACCTGCACTGTGAATGTTTACATGGTGTGTTCAATAAAAACATGGTAACCTTTAATTCTTTGTGTGTTATTAGTTTTAGCAGACTGTGATTGTCTATTGTTGTGACTTAGATGAAGATCAAATCACATTTTATGACCAATTTGTGCAGAAATCCATATGATTTCAAAGGGTTCACATACTTTTTCTTGCAAATGTATGTTAGGAGTGGTGACAGTTCCTCTGGGAAGTAAGAAGATACTCTCGTCCAATTAGTCTGAGAAAAATGTCACTTCTGCTTGAAACCTAAAGAAATCAAAAAGTGTAATTACACAGTTCAAAGATGTCACCCGTTCATATGTACCACCTCTACCCCAGACAGTGATGTGACACATGTTACTGGCTCCGGCTCAGTTCGTATCCAGTATTCCCCAGTGTATACCTCCAACACAAGCCTCCGATGTGTGCCCCTGTAAAGGCATACAGTGATATGCATCAGCCATACGGTATACGTTTTTTTTTTTTTACTGTACCATCAGTGGGGAAAGCAGTGAAACCGTTGCGGCACACTAAAACTTTACCAGTTAAGTTGGGGTTTTTTTTCTGAAGAAAATCTGTATATTCTGCGGCTTCACAGTGACTACAGAATTAAATGTTTCCGTGAAGTTTTCATTATCACGCTCTGTGAATCCCACGGCGCTTTAACTCTGAAGTGAGAATTCAGCCGCGAGGAAAAACATAAATCTGAGCAGCTTCTCAGAAAAATTCAAAACCACAGAGCCACGATCCCCCTCAGGGCTGGTATTTCATATTTCATGTCATTGTGAGCACAGGGTCTAGTGAACAGCGCAGGGCGGGCCGGACGACCTTTTCCTCTTTTCTTTTTATACCTCTTTCTATAAT